>NW_022263797.1:0-42501 GCF_002021735.2 Oncorhynchus kisutch
GTGATTGCAGAGTTTGCAAACAAAAGCCCTGGATTGATGCAAATATCATGATATAATTCTGCCAGGCTGGCATAGGCTACTTTGCAGTTACATTTGATTGAGAAGGTTTTTGTGGGAAGCCTTTCCTTCTCTACCACAAGAAGGTTATCATTAGCCTCATCTCTAACGGCTACACAAAGTGTAGACATGCGCGAGCTTCGCACGCATGCGCACGGAAACTGTGCAGTCCTGTGCAGTTCTGAAAGTTGCATGGAAATACCAATCACTGATGCATTTTGTTCATGTCTTATGTTTCACTTGGGCAAATGAATAGATTTTCTAACAAGTTGAAGGGATTGAGTTGATTTCCTCCTCCTTAGTTCAAAGCATTTTGAATATTGTTGAATTTCGGTTTAATGTCTGTATTTCGTGATTCCGTGAGGGCGCGCTGTATTTTATAGCTCTCTCACACACACACACACACACACACACACACACACACACACACACACACACACACACAGCAAGGATGGAAGCCGGACGTGGTTAAATTAACCCAAAAGTTATTTTGATGGACATAACCTGCAAATGTGAAAATGACTGCATTCAACCCTGTGTAGATCAGTCAATTCTAAACATAAAGACTTAAAACTCATGATTCCGTAAGAGCCTACCCCAATGAGGATATGTGTTCACGTTTAGCTTCCTGTGCCAACCGGAAGTGCCTTAAAATGGTGTCATAGGTGCTGTTTCGAAGGGTTAAAAAGGTCAGATCTTTTTCAAACTTCATATGTGTGATTAAACAACCCTCATGAACTGTAAATCAGTAATTTTTCCCAACAGATGTCAAAGAAACAAGGGCCACGGTTGATTCGTCTGTGAAGATGACTTTATTGAATGGCTTGCCAGCCATACTCCATGCCTGGGCCTGCAGGACGCAAAGTTCTTTGTTTGTCAGACGAATCACTGGGTCGAAACTACAGAAGAAGTGAACACACATGGTTAATGTTCTGATAATTTACTTTGGAAATACTTATCACTGATTTACAGAAATATTGGATCAAAGTTGTCTAACTAAGGCAAACAATTTAGAATCATCCAATCCTGTAGCCTACTCCCGACCGTCACGTTGTACAGCGCCATATTTTCCATTCCATCCTAACGGAAACTCTGAATAGAAAGACCATAATATTAATCAAATTATTAAAGGGAAATTTCTTAAAATCAATCCCAAATACTATGTTGTTACAAAAAAATAAAGAATTCTCTGGTAATGCCAATACGGAATTCTATCAAATTCTGGTGGTCAAACTAGCGGTAACAGAAAAAATGGCTGAGAATTAAATGACGTGCCACAGAATTCTGCGGTAGCACGAAAGGTGTGCCACAACTTTTAAAGGAGTTGCAACTGAATGTAAGAATGCTGTTTATTGACTCTAGCTCAACATTCAACACCATAGTACCCTCCAAGCTCATCATTAAGCTTGAGGCTCTGAACCCAGCACGGTGCTTACACGGGCGGCGTAGTTGCCGCACCAGGCGGGCCACCCCCGGGTGGGGGTTGATAGCATCATGTCGGGCTGTATCACCGCCTGGTACGGCAACTACGCCTCCCGCAACAACTCTCCAGACGGTGGTGCGGTCTGCCCAACGCATTACCGAGGGCAAACTACCTCCCTCCAGGACACCTACAGCACCCAATGTCACAGGAAGGCAAAAAAGATCAAGGACAACCACCCGAGCCACTGCCTGTTCACCCCGCTATCATCCAAAAGGCAAGGTCAGTACAGGAGCATCAAAGCTGGGACAGAGAGACTGAAAACAGCTTCTCTCACTCAAGGCCATCAGACTGTTGAACAGCCATCACGAGCATGGAGGCTGCTGCCTACAGGCATATTATAGGAATCATTGGCCACCAGAATTGAAAACCAGTCACTTTTTTTTCATTTACTCATCTCATATGTACAGTTTTCGCTAAAAGTTGAGAATTACACAAATATTAATTTTCACCAAGTCTCATGCCTCAGTTTGTATGATGGCAATTTGCATATACTCCCAGAATGTTATGAAGAGTGATCAGTTGAATTGCAAAGTCCAGCAAGCACCAGGACCGTCTCCTAAAGTTGATTCAGCTGCGAGATCGGGGCACCACCAGTACAAAGCTTGCTCAGGAATGGCAGCAGGCAGGTGGGAGTGCATCTGCACACACAGTGCAGCAAAGACTTTGATGGCCTGGTGTCAGAAGGGCAGCAAAGAAGCCACTTTTCTTCAGGACAATCAGGGATAGACTGATATTCTGCAAAAGGTACAGGGATTAGACTGCTGAAAAGTCATTATCTCTGATGAATCCCCTTTCCGATTGTTTGGGGCATCCGGAATAGAGCTTGTGCGGAGAAGACAAGGTGAGCACTACCATCAGTCCTGTGTCATGCCAACAGTAAAGCATCCTGAGACAATTCATGTGTGGGGTTGCTTCTCAGCCATGGTAGTGGGCTCACTCGCAATTTTGCTTAACACAGCCATGAATAAAGAATGGTACAAACACATCCTCAGAGACCAACTTCTCCCAACCATCCAGGAACAGTTGTGACAAATGCTTTTACCAGCATGATGGAGCACCTTGCCATAAGGCATAAGTGATAACTAAGTGGCTCGGGGAACAAAACACTGATATTTTGGGTCCATGGCCAGGACACTCCCCAGACCTTAATCCCATTGAGAACTTGTGGTCAATCCTCAAGAGGCAGGTGGACAAACAAAAACCCCACAAATTCTGACAAACTCCAAGCATTGGTAAGGCAAGAATGGCCTGCCATCAGTCAGGATGTGGCCCAGAAGTTAATGGACAGCATGTCAGGGCAGATTTCAGAGGTCTTGAAAACAGGTCAACACTGCAAATAGACTCTTTACATCAACTTGATGTAAGTGTCAATGAAAGCCTTTGACACTTATGAAATGCTTGTAATTATACTTCAGAATTCCGTAGTGACATCTGACAAAAATATCTGAAGACACTGATGCAGCAAACTTTATCTAAATTAATATTTGGGTCCATCAAATATTTTGGCCACGAGTGTATATTCTGTATCCTAGTCTGTTCTGACGGCGGTCTTCAATATGTATATAGTTAATTCATGCGTACTGAGTGTGTGTACACACGTTGTGGATTTGTTCAATATTACTGCGCTGTCGGAGCTAGAAGCACAAGCATTTCACTACACCCGCAATATCCTCGGCTAAGCACATTTGTGACCAATAGTTTATTTGCAATTACATTGATAGTGATTACAGGGCAATAAAGAGCTGAGTACCAGGCAGTTAGCAAGCGTAGTAGGCTACTAATGACCATCAGCAGCATCATAGCTTGGAGAGCCTAATTACCATTTGACTGCCTTTATGAACACCCGTGTGGAGGTAATACAGTAAAATCCCTTCCTCCAGTTCCCAGAAATGGACAGTTCAGATACATTGTTCAACATGTAAAACCAACAAAGTAAATACATTTCTTCATTATGTGTATGGCGAGAGGCATCTCCCTCAGTACAGTAAAGACAACTGTCAAAGTATTTGCAAAGTCTTCTCAACGTCTTCATTCCAACATCTTTCATCTGCGAGGACCACTACAATGAGACAAACACAAATATTAACATTCAGAACCAACTGTAAAGATCAAACATGTAGTGAATGAGTGTGTACCTGCATGGACATTTGATTGGAGCAGTGCCTGGAGGAGTCTCAGTGCCCGGAATCTTCTGTCCAGTACTGGTCACACACCAACAGTAACCTACCAGAAATAGACATGTTGCATAAACAATACACATATTACCCCATCACATCGAATTGTCACACTCAACTGAATTGGTGCATTGTGTGTGTGTGTGTGTATGTGCCACCGTGTTAACCTGTAGAGCCCGAACATTGCTTAGGGGTGTATTGTCCAGCGGCGTCACACGTTGGGATGTAAGCTCCAATTGGGCCATTTATCGCAGCATCTCTAGCACTCTCACAGGGGGTCTTGGGTTGTATCGTATCATCTGGACACAGGTAACATGGATTGTAATGTGGACATAACATCTCAGGACAATATATGGACAGAATATACATGACTGGACAGCCAAGAGCCCAGAATCTTGGGTTGCGTCCCATATTGGAACCTACTCCACCTGGTCAGAAGTAGTTTATACGGAATAGGGTTCCATTTCAGATGTAACCTAGGTACTTGCTAGCTAAATATTGAAATTCTCCTACTTGTTTAAAAGCCCTGTGCAGTCAATTCAGATTCTGTCTTTTTATAACAGCTGATGAAACTAAGACTGAAAGTGGGGGTATCAGTGTTCTTTCCTGATAGTTGGTAAACAATCCAATCATACATCCAGTTGAATGATCAAACCATTCAGGCCAGCATCTAGACACAAATATACATCTCTGGAACTAGAGGAGTGGCAGGTAGCCTAGAAGTTAGAGTTGGGCCAGTAACTGAATGGTTGCTAGTTTTTATCCCTGAGATGACAAGTTGAAATATCTGTCTGTGCCCTTGAGCAAGACGATCTTCTCTCAAATGTCACTAATGGCTGGCCTCCGAGGGTGTCCATGGGACAACTGGTTATGAAACAAAACATTAATACGTACATGTGTTTGTGGAGGACAGATCAACACCCACTAATGTTTATTAAAATGTTGGTGAGTAAGTGTGAGGTACATCACTCTTACCTCCCAGAGCAAAACCCATGCTGAAAAGCAGAATGATGGTTAATGTCGCCATGGTGATAGTCTCCTGAGAGAGAACGAGAGTGAGATTAGCTGAGCATTTTAAAACATTTGGAATGGCTGTGGGTACTAGAGGAGAGGTTAAGGAAACCCTGTGTTAAGTACAAAACTTAAGCAACAATTGCTAAACCCAGTCCTGAGGACCTCAAGAACCGAGTATTGGCAACACGGCGCTACGATTCTTCCGCCAAAATTCAGGTATCTATTGTATGTGGTTGAAGAGCATGGCACACAGGAAAATCTATCCTTCCCAAATGGCTCCTCATTCCTGTTGTAGTGAACCAGCTTTGACAAAGGCCCACAGTGCACTAGATAGGGAAGGGGAAGCATCCTAGAGCGAGTCATAGATTACCTCTTTACTGCAAAGGTAACTATTAGTCTATGCTCTTAAATTCAGGGGGTCACTCCACAAAATGGCACCCTATATAGTGCATTACATTTGACCAGGGTCACATAAAATTAAGTTGCCATTTGAGATGCAGATAGTCTATTAGATAATGACACAATCTCACCTTCTGCACTCTTCCAAGGGATTCACTGGGTGTCTCTGTTGTCTGTGAGTTATGGTTTACTTCTTCCACCTCTCCTTTTAAAGGACCTTTCACAGGTGTGACTAGTTGCCTCATTAACCCAACGAGAGTTGCCGATGTCGGCCATTAGCCAGTGGTGTAAAGTACTAAAGTAAAAATATTTGAAAGTACTACTAAAGTAGTTTTTGGGGGTATCTTTACTTTACTATTTATATGTTTGACAACTTTCACTGAACTACATTCCCAAAGATTATATTGTACTTTTTACTCCACACATTTCCCCTGACACCCAAAAGTACTCGTTACATGTTGAATGTTTAGCAGGACAGAAAAATGTCCAATTCACGCACTTATCAAGAGAACGTCCTTGGTCAACCCTACTGCCTTTAATCTGGCAGACTCACTAAACACAGATTCTTCCTTTGCAAATTATGTCTGAGAGTTGCTGTGGCACTGGCTATCTGTAATCATATCAACAACAACAACAAAAACACGAAAATGGTGCCGTCTGTTTTTTTTATATAAGGAATTTGAAATTATATATGATTTTACTTTTGATATTTAAGTATATTTGATAAATTACCTGTATTAATTTTAATACTTCAGTATTTCAGTATATGCTTTGAAATAAGTAAGCAAGGTTAGTTTGTATTTCATCCAACAATCTGTGCTGCAATTTCTTCCACTTTTTGAGTGACACAAAGATGCTTTTCTAAATGGTGAAAATGCAACAGCTGTTAATCAGCCTCACTTTGACTTTATATAGTGCACCAATAGAGAGCTTCTCGCTTACGACCACACCGGCCTGAGTACACCTGATCTCATCTGATCTCGGAAGCTAAGCAGGGTCGGGCCTGGTTAGTACTTGGATGGGAGACCGCCTGGGAATACCAGGTGCTTTAAGCTTTTTGTCACTGCCTTGTGGAATTTCAACTCTTTGTCAGTTTTTTCCCATATGTGCCCTTGCTTTGAAATAAGTAAGCAAGGTTAGTTTGTATGTCATCCAACAATCTGTGCTACAAATTATGGCTACAGTATATGCAATTTCTTCCACTTTTTGAGTGACACAAAGATGCTTATCTAAATGGTGAAAATGCAACAGCTGTTAATCAGACTCACTTTGACTTTATATAGTGCACCAAGAGATAATGTCTCGCTTACGACCACACCGGCCTGAGAACGCCTGATCTCGTCTGATCTCGGAAGCTAAGCAGGGTCGGGCCTGGTTAGTACTTGGATGGGAGACCGCCTGGTAATACCAGGTGCTGTTAAGCTTTTTGTCACTGCCTTGTGGAATTTCAACTCTTTGTCCGTTTTTTCCCACAAGGCTGAAATATGTGCCCTTGCTTTGAAATAAGTAAGCAAGGTTAGTTTGTATGTCATCCAACAATCTGTGCTACAAATTATGGCTACAGTATATGCAATTTCTTCCACTTTTTGAGTGACACAAAGATGCTTATCTAAATGGTGAAAATGCAACAGCTGTTAATCAGACTCACTTTGACTTTATATAGTGCACCATGAGATAATTTCTCGCTTACGACCACACCGGCCTGAGTACGCCTGATCTCGTCTGATCTCGGAATCTACAAACACCCTAGAATAAGTAAAACACACATATCCCCCATGTCACACCCTGACCTAACCAAAATAATAAAGAAAACAAAGAATACTAAGGTCAGGACATTATACTTTACAGCGAAAGCAATCCAAGCGTTTGTGTAAGTTTATCGATCGCTCGACAAAACATTAAGTACACTTAGCATCAAGTAGCTCGGTTATTTTTATATCCAAAATAACTCTGTTTGTTTGGCGCGTTATGTTCAGAAATTCACAGGAAAGAGCGGTCACGACAACGTGGACAAATTCCAAATAGTTTCCATAATGTCCACAGAAACATGTCAAACGTTTTTTATAATCAATCCTCAGGTTTTAAAAAATATATATAATCGATAATATATCAACCGCAAATGTCTTTCACAGTAGGAGAGGGAAAAGCAATAGCTGTCCAAACTCTGTTGCGCAAGCAAAACTCATGTGACCACTTGCCGCAATGTTATCTTTCTGGCTCATTTTTCAAAATAAAAGCCTGAAACTATGTCTGAAGACTTGACACCCTGAGGAAGCGATAGGAAAAGGAATCTGCTTGATATCCCTTTAAATGGTGCAAAGGGAGGCTATGGAACATGGAGTTTTCAAAATAGAAGCCACTTCCTGTTTTGATTTTCCTCAGGGTTTCGCCTGCAATATCAGTTCTGTTATACTCACAGACAAATACCCCACTCTTCCACCAAGGCACCTGCAAGTACTCAGACATTTCTGTGGGGAATGGCCCTAGCTCTCACCCTCCAATACAACAGGTCCCAGATGTGCTCAATGGGATTGAGATCCGGGCTCTTCACTGACCATGGCAGAACACTGATATCCCTGTCTTGCAGGAAATCATGCACAGAACGAGCAGTATGGCAGGTGTCATTGTCATGCTGGAGGGTCATGTCAGGATGAGCCTGCAGGCAGGGTACCACATGAGGGAGGAGGATGTCTTCCCTGTAATACACAGCGTTGAGACTGCCTGCAATGACAACAAGCTTAGTCTGATGATGCTGTGACACACTGCGCCAGACCATGACGGACCCTCCACCTCCAAATCGATCTCGCTCCAGAGTACAGGCCTCGGTGTAATGCTCATTCCTTCAACGATAAACGTAAATCCGACCATCACCCCTGGTGAGACAACACCGCGACTCGTCAGTGAAGAGCACTTTTTGGCAGTCCTGTCTGGTCCAATTTTGGCAGTCCTGTCTGGTACAATTTTCTGAAAGTTTGGGGTTTTATGTTTGAAAAATATCCCAGATATTCAAGTTGTGTCTCTTTAACATGAAACAAATCTCTTGTCTGCTTTCTGCTTTAGGAGGTCACTGGCAATTGGCAGTTGATTCCGATTAGGTTCAGCCCCCAGTACTGTGGGCCTGTTGTGATCCCCCCCCCCCCCACACACACACACACACACAGTCACATCACTGTTACAATGTTTACTGTTTCCAACATGAATGTATTGTAATGTGCAGAACAATGCCGGTCCGGTGGTTAAAGCTTGGAGAACTTTCCAGTTCATCAGCCCCATCATCACCTACATGCGTGGGGGATCCCAGGTATGTGTCTTTGTAACAACCTAATCATAATCTATATTGTCAGTCATTTGATCTTGATGGAAATGTGTCACAGCAATTGCCGAAGTGGTTTTGTTGATGTTGTCTTGTTGTTTATCTCAACAGCAGGTGGTGGTGAGGATGCACCACGTGAGTAGGGTGAGAGGCCTGGAGACTCAACTGGTGTGGGCCATCTCCAAGGAGACAGCCAGGCTTAGTCCAGAGGGAATCCCCTACTGTGCCACCAAAGTGCAGTCCATCACTTGGATCCAGGTAAGACATAAATACTACTGTAATAGTATTAGATTAGGCTTTTCTTCACTTATTCCATTTGGCCTTAATATGTATTCTCTCTTTGTCAGCGTGTGGCTGGCAGGGTGACCCACTATGCGTCTCACCTCCGCCACGAGATGTCTGTGGACGTGACGCTTGGCTGCTACCAGGTAAATAAACGATTTCCTATGTATATAGACTAGACATTACTGGGCATTTTGGCATTCGATTTGGTGTGTTTTCTAATAACGTGTGTGTGTGTGTGTGTGTGTGGTAAACAGGTGTGTGTGTTTTGAGCAGCAGACTGATGTCTCAGTGGTGTACGCCACTCTCCACATGGGGCTGGACGGGCTTCTCTCCTCTTCAGCGTGGTCGGAGGCTGCCTCCTTCTCTACTCCCACCACTCAGCAGTTCACTGACCCAGAGCCTGAGGGCCACAACTGCTATGAGGTCAGACGTTACACACACATACTATTGACTAGGAGCATTAAGATCCTTCCATTGACCGATTATTTGTTATGTCATTGCACTGGTCACTGATTTTGAATGCTTGTTTTGTTGTCGTAGGGCTGGGAGGAGGACCTGCTGCCTGAGGAGAGGGAGGTTCCTCTGCTAAAGTGAGTTCCTCTAAATGTCTGTGTAGTCTGAGCTTGTCAAATGCTGAAGGATAGTGGTCATAATGCTGTTATCCCCAATTGACTCTAATGGTTGACATGCTTCATTCCCTCCCTTTCACAGCCTCTTCCTTACCACCAAGAGAGTGGAGGACATCGTCCTGAGGCTCGTCTCCCTGCGCCAGGCCTTCACTGTGAGTGGACCCACTGTTATTTTTGTCTCTGTGACTTCTTGTTCTACAAGAGGAAGATGTCTCACCCTAACTCTTCCCTCTTCCCTAGACCCTGCTTGGTTCCACCCTGAGCAGGAACCATCTGTTTGTGGCGGGAAAGGTCCTCCTGGGCCTTGTTCAGGCCAACCACATGGTAACTCACTAACTCATTCTCTTTCAAGGGAAAGAGAGCGTCCCTGAGGGGAAATGTGTTCTGTTCACTAAGATGCTATTTTCTTTGTCATAGGACGAGGCCAAATTCATCCGTACCTATAACGACTTTGTGGACTACCTGAGTGACCCCTCCAAGCGGAATGACATTGAGACTGTGTATAAAACAAGTTTAACTACAAGATGAAAAACCAGTGTTGTCCCCTGACCTTGTATGTATACTGGGCAAGGGCAGGTCATATTTGGGCTTCTTCTTATGGGGTTTGGGTTTCAGGGCGACAGGGGGACTGGTTGGCCCTGAAGAAACTGGTTAGATGAGTACTTGAAGGCTTATATCTATATTTTGGAATATTGGATTTTAATTTCGGGAGGCTTTCATCATGGAAAAGGGACCAGACCACTTTTTTTGTTAGTTAACCTAAACGAATCACGACCCTCTATAGAATAACAACAGTGACAACAGTTGACTGCTATTTAAGTAATAATTTGACTGTCAAATCCATGTATTGGTGTGTGGCCATTGACTTTTATGGAGAGGCCGCCCCACATTTTCTGTGCCATTTCCTGGGCATTTCATTAACTCCACGTTCTAAGTTCTGCGCATCCCAGCGCTTGGAAAAATCAATGGTACAAGACCTAAGATATTGATCTTTTAGGAGGTGCGTAATGGGCTGCAGGGAAGTCAGGTGTAGGAGAGCAGAACTGGGTTAAAACCGGAGCAGTTTAATGAGGAGAAAACCAACAGCACCCAGAACAACAAAATATGGGTTGAAATAACCCATCGCAAACCAGTCTGAAGTGCACATACACTTTACAACAAACAATTCCACACACAGACATGGGGGGAACAGAGGGTTATATACACGTCAAGCAATGAGGAAATGTAAACCAGGTGTGTGGGAAAACAAGACAAAACAAATGGAAAATGAAAGGTGGATCGGCGATTGCTAGAAGACCGGTGAAGTCTACCGCCGAACGATGCCTGAACAAGGAGAGGAACTGACTTCCGGGGAAGTCGTGACAGTATCCCCCCCCCCTTGACGTGGGGCTCCAGCAGCGCACCGACACCGACCTCGGGGACCACCCAGAGGGCGAGGTGCAGGGCGATCCGAACGGAGACGGTGGAAATCCCGCAGAATTGAATTGTCCAACACGTCCTCCACCAGTACCCAGCATGCCTCCTATGGACCGTGCCCCTCCCACTCCACAAGTTACTGAAGGCCCCTCGCCCGATGCCTCGAATCCTCGATGTCCAGAGGGGGCAGAGGAACCTCCCGCACCTCAGACTCCTGGAGCGGACCAGCCACCACCAGCCTGAAGTGACACACATGATTGAGGGGTTAATACGGTAATCGGGTGGGAGCTGTAACCTGTAACACACCTCGTTCAGTCTCCTCAGGACATTAAACGACCCCACAAACCGCGGACCCAACTTTCGGCAGGGCAGGCGGAGGGGCAGGTTTCGGGTCGAGAGCCAGACCCGGTCTAGTAATGAGGGAATGTAAACCAGGTGTGTGGGAAAACAAGACAAAACAAATGGAAAATTAAAGGTGGATCGGCGATGGCTAGAAGATCGGTGATGTCGACCGCCGAAAGCAGTGGAAGTCGTGACAGATCTGTTTAAAACAATCAATCTTGTCATTGTGATGTCTATAAACGTTTAGACTAACATCACCAATCTGAGGTTAACATTTTGTGTAATTCCACTTAGATTTATAGGGTGAAAATGCAAGCTTGTGTAAGGTAGTAACACACACTGTCCGCATTAGGGAAATTTGCGCAATATACAATTTACTATGGCAAAGAAATTCAACATGTCAATTTAAGATGATTGTATTTGTTGCCTACTCACAAAGTATTACCAAAAGTACAGTGTAGGATCGGAGGTACTGGGGGATGGAATGGACGGACCCTGATCCGGACGTCCGGTGGTGGCCAACAGGTTATCCAGCTGGTCGAGGGTAAGGGTGGTGTCCCTGCAGGCCAGCTCCCGACGAATGTCCCCACATAGACTACACCGGTAATGGTTGATCAGGGCCCTCTCATTCCATCCCACGCTGGCAGCCAGGGTCCTGAAGTCCAGGTGACGGAGGGGTGGACAGTGGTGTGGGTTGTGGTGTTGGTTGGGGTGAAGTTGATGGAGGTGTGGGAAAACCCCCTCTCTCCCATCGTTTCATGGTGAGCAGCACGCAATCCATGGCTGTGCCAAGATGTTGGAGCATAGTCGCGTGCTGCTGGACGCGTTCCTCTACTGGTACAGGAGGACTGGGTGCACCTGCTGATTCCATATTTTTGGTGCGTGATTCTGTCAAGTGTCCGTGTGCAGAGGTGAGCACGGAGTCAGGCGCAGGACACAGAACTGAGTAAAATAACGTAGTTTACTCGAAAAATAAACAATCATAAATTCCACGCAGGGAAAAACACACAATGACACAGAAGACTAACACTCAACAAGGAACAATCACGCACAAAACATCATGGGAACCAGAGGGTTAAATAGGGAAATAATTATAACGTAATGGGAACCAGGTGTGTACAATCAAGACAAAACAAATGGAAAAAGAAGCATAGATCGGTGGTAGCTAGAAAGCCGGTGACAATGACCGCCGAACGCCGCCGGAACAAGAAGAGGCACCAACTTCGGCGGAAGTCGTGACACAACTAAACACCCTGGATTCTTTACACAAACAGTGAAAGGAAACAATCGCAAATTTGGACTCATCAAACCAAAGTACAGATTTCCACCAGTCTAAGGTCCATTGCTCTTGTTTCTTGGCCCAAGAAGTCTCTTCTTATTTTTGGTGTCCGTCCTTTAGTTGTGGTTTCAATGGAGCAATTCGACTATGAAGGCCTGATTCACACATTCTCCTCTGAACAGTGCATGTTGAGTTGTGTGTTTCTTGAACTCTGTGAAGCATTTATTTGGGCTCCAATCTGAGGTGCAGTTAACTCTACTAAACGTATCCTCTGGAGCAGAGGTTACTCTGGGGTCTTCCTCGTGAGAGCCAGATTCATCATAACGCTTCATGGTTTTTGCGACTGCACTAGAAGAATCTTTCAAAGTTCTTGAAATGTTCCTTATCACACCTTCATGTCTTAAGTAACGATGGACGGTTGTTTCTCTTTGCTTATTTGAGACTTGGTCTTTTACCAAATAGGGATATCTTCTGTAAACCATCCCTTCCTTGTCTCAACACAACCTATTGGCTCAAACGCTTTAAGAAGGAAAGAAATTCCACAAATTAACTTTTAAGAAGGTACACCTGTTAATTGAAATGCATTCCAGGTGACTAGCTCATGAACAGGTTTGAGAGAATGCCAAGAGTGTGCAACGTGGTCAAGGAGAAGGATGGCTACTTTTTTGCTTACTACATGATTCCAATTGTGCTATTTCATAGTTTTGATGTCTTCGCTATTATTCTAAAATGTAAAAAATTGTAAAAAGAAAGAAAAACCCTTAAATGAGTAGGTGTGTCCAGACTTTTCTGATTTAAACAAAGCAATCTGATCATACTCCAGTAAAATACACGCTACAGGGAATGCAAAAAAAATGGCTTCCGCAAAGCACATATACATTGTCCAATCAACATCCACACATTGATTTCATTCTTCGGGTCTTTATTCAAACACAAACACATTTGGAATAAAATGCTCTTTCAGTGTTTTGTTGCAGGTTGTGCAATGTTCAAAAGTGTGTGAAAAATTAGCATCAATGTGTGTGTTTGTGTGTGGGGTCAAGTTTGGACGGTCGTACATATGCAAATAGCCTTGTTTGTATATTTCAGGACTATGGACAGCAGCGACATAGCGATATCTGTCATCCAGCACTACATGACAGTAGACAGCGGCCATCTCATGTGAAGTTGGCACTGGGGAAATCCCATGTAATGAGAAACGAGGCCAAGGAGGAAAAAAGACTGAAGGAGAAGACTCCCACAGGAACTCTATGCTAAACTGTTCTGCCACATTCATTTCAAATGTTACATCTTTAGATTTGTAAATAATAGGGAATACATCTGCAAATAATTGAAACGGACTACTCAAACTACACTGTACAGCTTTAGCGTGTCTGTGCATTATTTATACACAAAAGCCCTTTTACCAAATTCAGTTCAGACATTTGGAACAGTTAGCAGGATAAAGTCCAGCGAACGAAGAGAGTACCCACCACATTTCTGAACAATAAAAATGCCCAAATAAAAAGGTAGTAAACCCAAACTGGCTTTGTAAATAAAAGTATACCAGTGACTGAGCCTACGAGTTACTAGAGAAGGCCAGCCAACCCTGGTATACAAAGTGTAGTGGTGCGTAAGGGTTTTGCAAATAAATCTCAAAGTGCCATGGTAAAGGGTGTCAATTGATCTCAAACACTGAGCGGAAGCATTCATATATAAAATATCCCCATAGTCTAGTAAAGGCATAAATGTAGATGATACTACTAGCCTCCTTCTGGCTTCAAAAGAAAAACAGGCCTTATTCCTAAAATAAAATCCCAATTTCAGCTTCAATTATTTTGTAAGTTGTTGAATATGCAATTTAAGAGAGGCCGTCATCAATTAAAATTGCAAGATATTTATATGAGGTTACAACCTCAATCTCTTTGCCCTGACAGGTGGTAATAGGTGAAAGATTTAGAGGTCTACTTCTTGCTTTAGAAAACACAATTTGTTTAGTTTTGTCAGTATTGAGGATAAGCTTCCATTGACACAAGGTATGTTGAACAGTATAAAAAGCAGTTTGCAAGTTCTGGAAAGCTTTTGTAAGAGACAAGGCACAACAGTAAATAACAGTATCGTCAGCATAAAAATGAAGTTGCGCATTTTGGACATTTTTGTCTAAATTATTTATATAAATAGTGAATAAGAGAGGACCAAGTACAGAACCTTGGGGCACACCATTAAAGACAGACTATTTAACAGACATAAGCCCATCAAATTGAGTGCACTGAGTTCTATCAGACAGATAGCAAACCATGCAACTGCATGCTCTGAAAGACCTACACTCGACAATCTCTGCCTTAGTATAGCATGATCAACTGTATCAAAAGCCTTACAGAAATCAATAAAAAGTGAGACACAGTGCTGTTTTTTGTCAAGGGCTTCAGTGATATCATTTACAACCTTCATGGCTGCTGTAATTGTGGTATGCTTCTTCCTGAAGCCCGATTGGTACATTAATAAAATAGAGTTAGTAAATAAAAACTCATTTAGCTGTTCACTCAAGGGGTTCAAGTATTTTCACCAGGGGTGACAGCTTTGAGATTGGCCTATAATTATTTAAAATAGTTGGATCTCCCCCTTTTAAAAGTGGTAGGACAAATGCTGATTTCCAGATCTTTGGAATTTCATTACATTCCAGGGTTAGATTGAACAGATATGTAAGTCGTTCAGCTATGAAATCAGCTGCCAAATTTAAAAAGCAGGGATCCAAAAGATCAGGACCTGCAGGCTTTCTCTGATCTAAGGATTTCTGGGGTTTATGTACCACCTGCACTGAGAATGGCAAAAAGCTAAAAGTTTGACCAGCTCTCACTGGTTCCTCCACACAGGGTTGTACAGAGACAGAGGACACTGAATCAAACAGCCTACCAGATGATACAAAGTAACTCATTGAAACAATTCAGCATTTTAGTTTTGTCATATTCAGCAACAGAGTCCTTCAAAACACATGACGGTAATTCATTAACATTACTGTTACCAGACTTAATAGCCTTCCAAAACTTTCTAGGGTCTGTAACGATTGTCGTCGGGAGAAGGAGAAGAGGACCAAGGTGCAGCGTGGTAAGTATTCATAATACTTTTAATAAATACGAATACTTGAACAAAACAACAACACAACAAACGAACAGTTCTGCAAGGTGCAATACACACAAAACAGAAAACAACTACCCACAACCCATAGTGGGAAAACAGGCTGCCTAAGTATGGTTCTCAATCAGAGACAACGATTGACAGCTGCCTCTGATTGGGAACCATACCAGGCCAAACACAGAAATCTAACACAGAACAAAACATAGAATGCCCACCCCAACTCACGCCCTGACCAAACTAAAATAGAGACATAAAAAAATTAACTAAGGTCAGGACATGACAAGTACCAATCAAGATCATTTCACTGTAAAGAAGTTCAGACATAAGGTGTGTCAAAGAAGAAAATGCATCATCGAGAACACAGGGGGGTCTATAACAGCCAATCACAGTTATAGAGAGTTAGAGAGACCCTTTGAAACGTCAATATTCAAAGCAAGAAATTCCAACTGTTTACATATAGTTTCAGACTTTGCCACACTTACAGGGAATTTTAGTATTGTCACGAACCGGCTCAAAGCCCATAACAAAGGGAGACAACGTGGAGATAAGGAGTAACAAAATATATATTTATTAACTAAAGCAACTAAGGAAAATATACAATGGTGTGTGTAAGCAGTAATCAGTAGTGTAAGTGAGTGTTTTGTATGCATGAATGTGATAATGCAGGGTGTTGAAAGGTGCCAAAGCAAACAAACAAAAGGCCACCAAGAACCCCAACACAATCTACAAAGGTGTCTGCATGGAGAGAGTCTCCTCCATGAATGTGGAAGAAGTCTATTTATCCTGGGAGACACCTGGCCCAGGTGTTTCCCATGAAGCTGACGACCCTCCCAACTCCACCCACCGACATCCTAATAAGGAAACAAGAACAAAGACAGAATACGGCAGACAGAGTGGGAGGGTCGTCACAGTATTTACACATATAGCCACACCCCCACCTTTCTTAAAACGATCAGTGCGATAAACATTGTAACCACAAAAACAGACTTGCTGAGCCAGGTTTCAGAAAACACAATTACATCAGCATCAGTTGATTTAGCCCAAATCCTAACCCCATCAATTTTTGACAACAGGCTGCGTACATTTAAATGAAAAATACCAAAACCAGATCTTGATTTAAAATCAGAGGGGGTTTGGAGACATTGTATATCAGGGCCAGGGTTAGGTTGCACGTTACCTGATATCAACAAAAGAAGAATAACTAGGCACCTCGGTTTAATAACATTGTACGGCTTCTCTTTTTTAAGAGACCTACCGCAAGCGAATTCTACAAGTGAGTTTCCAGACAATACAAAACAGTCATTTAAAACCATTAGACCTTGGTAGTGACACAAATTTGTACTGTTCACATCATGCCACAAATACATCGGCACTTGGACGAGTGGACCGAGTGAAAAAGAGCGAGTTTCTGCAGACAAAATGTCTAATGGACGGGAGAGCACATTGTCAGATGTCCTCACCCAGCAGCAATGTTCGTTTTCTCCATAGTTCAGTAAAGTCAGTGCAAGGTGCAATATACACAAAATGGTCATTTTCTCTGACAAATGTAAAAAAAAATTGAGACGAAAGAATGTAAGGGGAGAGAAGGACAGCTGTATGTATGAGTCTGAATGTGAGTATTTGCGCGTGTGAGTAGATTGGGTGTTGAGGTCGTAGGTACAACTGTAAGCAATTCCGTTCTCAAATGTCTGTTTAATGTGAGAAACAACATGAAAAACACCTGTTAGACCATTACAATGCGGACTGTCATGCATTTTTACTATTACCAACAAGACAACGAAGTGATACGTGTCATGGAGACTTATAAACATCCTATGGCGTTCTGCATTAGCATCGAACAGCCCCCGTGATATGCAGCTGTTCAGGGAAGCTAGAAATCATTATACACAGGCAGTTAGAAAAGCCAAGGCTAACTTTTTCAAGCAGAAATTTGCTTCCTGCAACACTAACTCAAAAAAGTTCTGGGACACTGTAAAGTCCATGGAGAATAAGAACACCTCCTCCCAGCTGCCCACTGCACTGAAGATAGGAAACACTGTCACCACTGATAAATCCACCATAATTGAGAATTTCAATAAGCATTTTTCTACGGCTGGCCATGCTTTCCACCTGGCTACTCCTACCCCGGACAACAGCACTGCACCCCCAACAGCAACTCGCCCAAGCCTTCCCCATTTCTCCTTCTCCCAAATCCATTCAGCTGATGTTCTGAAAGAGCTGCAAAATCTGGACCCCTACAAATCAGCCGGGCTAGACAATCTGGACCCTTTCTTTCTAAAATTATCTGCCGAAATTGTTGCCACCCCTATTACTAGCCTGTTCAACCTCTCTTTCGTGTCGTCTGAGATTCCCAAAGATTGGAAAGCAGCTGCGGTCATCCCCCTCTTCAAAGGGGGGGACACTCTTGACCCAAACTGCTACAGACCTATATCTATCCTACCGTGCCTTTCTAAGGTCTTCGAAAGCCAAGTCAACAAACAGATTACCGACCATTTCGAATCTCACCATACCTTCTCTGCTATGCAATCCGGTTTCAGAGCTGGTCATGGGTGCACCTCAGCCACGCTCAAGGTCCTAAACGATATCTTAACCGCCATCGATAAGAAACATTACTGTGCAGCCGTATTCATTGATCTGGCCAAGGCTTTCGACTCTGTCAATCACCATATCCTCATCGGCAGACTCGACAGCCTTGGTTTCTCAAATGATTGCCTCGCCTGGTTCACCAACTACTTCTCTGATAGAGTTCAGTGTGTCAAATCGGAGGGTCTGCTGTCCGGACCTCTGGCAGTCTCTATGGGGGTGCCACAGGGTTCAATTCTTGGACCGACTCTCTTCTCTGTATACATCAATGAGGTCGCTCTTGCTGCTGGTGAGTCCCTGATCCACCTCTACGCAGACGACACCATTCTGTATACTTCCGGCCCTTCTTTGGACACTGTGTTAACAACCCTCCAGGCAAGCTTCAATGCCATACAACTCTCCTTCCGTGGCCTCCAATTGCTCTTAAATACAAGTAAAACTAAATGCATGCTCTTCAACCGATCGCTACCTGCACCTACCCGCCTGTCCAACATCACTACTCTGGACGGCTCTGACTTAGAATACGTGGACAACTACAAATACTTAGGTGTCTGGTTAGACTGTAAACTCTCCTTCCAGACCCATATCAAACATCTCCAATCCAAAGTTAAATCTAGAATTGGCTTCCTATTTCGCAACAAAGCATCCTTCACTCATGCTGCCAAACATACCCTTGTAAAACTGACCATCCTACCAATCCTCGACTTTGGCGATGTCATTTACAAAATAGCCTCCAATACCTTACTCAACAAATTGGATGCAGTCTATCACAGTGCAATCCGTTTTATCACCAAAGCCCCATATACTACCCACCATTGCGACCTGTACGCTCTCGTTGGCTGGCCCTCGCTTCATACTCGTCGCCAAACCCACTGGCTCCATGTCATCTACAAGACCCTGCTAGGTAAAGTCCCCCCTTATCTCAGCTCGCTGGTCACCATAGCATCTCCCACCTGTAGCACACGCTCCAGCAGGTATATCTCTCTAGTCACCCCCAAAACCAATTATTTCTTTGGCCGCCTCTCCTTCCAGTTCTCTGCTGCCAATGACTGGAACGAACTACAAAAATCTCTGAAACTGGAAACACTTATCTCCCTCACTAGCTTTAAGCACCAACTGTCAGAGCAGCTCACAGATTACTGCACCTGTACATAGCCCACCTATAATTTAGCCCAAACAACTACCTCTTTCCCAACTGTATTTAATTTTAATTTATTTATTTATTTTGCTCCTTTGCACCCCATTATTTTTTATTTCTACTTTGCACATTCTTCCATTGCAAAACTACCATTCCAGTATTTTCCTTGCTATATTGTATTTACTTTGCCATCATGGCCTTTTTTGCCTTTACCTCTGTTAGTAATTGGATATGTAGACGGACGAGTCGGTCAAGGATCGATTCAGACAAGGTGGTAAATTGTATGACAAGCTACAGTTTATTCAGAGTGAAGATATCTAGAACAGCGTAATTACGGCTCTCCCGCTGGTTCGTACGGAAGCACAGACGAAGAAGAGACCGTTACAATCAGTACACCACTATTATATAGGAAAGAATGTAGGTTGATTCTGGAAGATCGGATCTTTGGATTGGTTCATCTGGGGTGTAGTCTGTAGTCTTCCGCCATTGGCTCAGTTGTCTGTCCGTCATCGTAGAATCCTCTTCGGGCATTCAACGTTCAGAGACAACGGAGATCATGTGTGTGTGCGCTGGTTTTGGCCATTAGTGTAATGCGGGAGCTATCCTGTAGGGGACCCCACAGGCTCAACTCTGAGTTGTAGCCCTTTATCAACAATAGTTTGGTCACCTACATAAGAATTAGCATTTCTCTACAAAACCCTCTCTTCACGTCTCACCAGAGACGTGACACAACCTAACTGGATCCAGACACAAAGAGAAACTTCTCCCAATGGGACTATGAAATAAGGCACGGTTTTAAACAGAAATAGATATATATGTATTACATCATGTTCTCCATTCAATCCCACTATGTACTAAGTTGGCTACCAGCCACCTAGGAACTTACAACCCTCATTTTACAGAGCGGAGAACAACAGCTCAAAATAAAAGTAAATGCTTGTCTACATAAGCCAACTTTTTTCCCGCAGGAAAAAGTTGTGATTCCCTCTCTTCACATCTCCAAAGAGATGTGACTTAAACTAGGCAAGTCAGGCGGAATGATCCACTTGCATAACACATACATACCCATAAGGCAACAGCAGATATAATGTAAATCTAATAGGCACTCTCCTCCTCATCCTCGAATTCAAGTAGGTCTTTATCCAGCAGAGGAAACATCAAACGCACTCATCCAGGAGTCCCACATCGAGGTATCCATCCCAGAATGAGATTTCATTTTACCATTGAGCGTCCTCAAATCTTCTAGGGCCATGGTCAAGCTACCATCGGAGGCTGCGTTATTAGGGATGAAAGTGCAACACTGTTCACCACACATAGTACAAGCTCCACCTTTCTCCGCCAGTAGCATATCTACTGCAATGCGATTCTGGAATGTCATAAGAGAAGTTGCAGCCAGGCTCTCATGCTCCATACCGTTATCATGCACCTGGCTCCTGTTATCTAACAACAACAAAAAAACGCTTGTTCTCGCAACCCCACGCTCTGAATGTGCCCTCCCTTCTGTATTTTTTCAGCATGAAAGTCCCCTGGCCCTGACACTTTTAACAATGTTTCAAGTCAGCTATGTTGCATAACACTTGCATACATCAACACAAGCCAACAGCAGATAATATTCAATCATATATATGGTAATGGCTATAATGTAAAACACAGGAACCAATCACCCACAAGGGTGTCACTTAGCAAAAACAGGATAACACTTTATTGTTTATTGACATGTAAGATATAAAACTTTGGTCATGGAAAACAGAGTAAAACAAAGCAAAGCATTATTATAAACCATCTGGTCCTCTCAGCTACTCCTATCCTGCACCAGTTGGGCTTCATGCCACCCAGGGACTCAAAACCTTCACAACAGGGAGAACAAACATACTGGAAAGAAAACCCATCATAAAGATGTATAACAAGGAACTGTGGTGGTGTAAGATTTATTCTACTACCTCGCCCACAGCATACCATGGGTCATCCTCAGTCAGTCTCATCCTCCCCTGAAAGCATGCTTCAGTATCAGCATCTCCAACTGGAGCATCAAGCAAAGGCATCATCATGCCTGAAGCCTTCACCACATCTGTAACAGACTTCTTAAAACACGGTATGATGCAAGCAGCACAACACGTCAAATAACAAAAATTAGGGTCAGAAATCCAGTAACCACCATTCTAGTTTACTTACCAAAACCAGGCTCCCACTCAAGAGAACAGGCCAGACTCCTCCACCCCCGCCATGGTCCTCATCTCAGCAGATAGTGCATCAAGCCCACTAAGGGCCTTAGATATACTACTATCTGGACTGGTGTTATTAGGTATATACGTGCAACATTGTTCACCGTACATCTTGCATACGCCCCCCTGACTGGCAAGAAGCATATCCAAAGCAAGTCTATTCTGTCTGGCAACCCTAGATATGGCCTCAAACTGTTCAGACATACCAGTGAGTGCATCACGGGGGTAATTAACAAAACGCTGTTGATCATAGTAGATGTAATGAATCCATGCAGTCTGTCTTGCATCCACCATGGCTAGACCTATAATCCATCATTCCTGCCCAAGGCCTGAAGCTCATGAGGAACCCCCACCGGCACTCCTAACAGGTTAGTGTGTATGTCAACTACATCCTCTGTCCATGGAGCACTACTTCTATGTCTCCCATGGGATGGAATGTTTTCAGGTCCCCTGGATACAGAACCCAACAACTGTTCAGCAGTAACATCAACAATGGTCAGTGGAATTATCAAACTGGTCAGAGCACACGTACCTTGCCAGTCTCCTCTAAGAATGGGTCTCAGCACTCTTTTGGGTCCACAGATCCACCACACATCAGCCAGACCACTAGTTTGGTTTAGGCCTGTAACTGGCCAAGTGGAATTAATGGTTATGTTACTACTGCAATCAGCTTCAGGCAATCTCCCATAATCAATGCCATTACCTGTACCCGTGATGCAACTGTAATTGCCCCCATATGCCTCAACACCCCAAGGGGCCCGATGAGGAGGTACTGTAGGAAACACAAGGCTCAAAGAGGAACAGAGAGTTGAATTGGCCTCAACCAGGTATAAACCTCTCAGAATACACAACCACCCCTCTCCTTCTCCTATAGCAAATGGGTGTGTAGCCAGAACAGGTCCATCATGACCAATGTTTCATGTAACTCATGTAGTCCTTTCTTTTCAGGGTCTTAACTGTACCTCATAAGAAAGCCACAAATTGTCCCTACCAATAACACCAGTCTCAGTGCCTAATTGATCAATAGCTGAATAGTCTAACATTAATTACCTGAATGGGATTTTTTAATACAGTGGTGGCAGGTTCGGTCCAGGGGTGGTAGAGGAGTGTGTCTGGCCCTGGTTCATCTGGGACCTCTGGTTTTGGCAGCACCCTAATAGAAAACACACCCATCGTGTCTGTCCCGGTCCTTTGTATTCCGAGGGTGTAAGTGCCTGCATCAGAGAGCTTAATAGTTTTGATGGTTAACAAGATTTCATCACCTTTACAAAGTTCAACAGTGCTCCCAGGTTTTCCCATATCATGAAAAGCCTATCCACCTTTGTGGGATCCCCTATGCTATAAGGATACCCTCTCTTCCAATCCCAGAACTGTCCCAAGTCGGTTATCCTGTAATCCCCATACGGACACCCTCCCAATTTAATATAATTTCATTTATAATTTTCGTCCACTTGTTCTGTAGACATACATTCAGCATTCCACGGGTCAGAACCTGGAATCCGCTGGTACATCACCATCTATTTCCATCGATTTCTCCAGAGTCCTGGAAATAAGGCCTCAGACAGGGAGTTAGACAACAGCCCCATAAAACTAAAACAGTCACACAGGTGAATGTAGCCCATAATACAGTGATCATAATATTTTCCCCATTTTCTAAACATATTATCCAACCCAATTAATCAGAAGTATCCACCCCAGTGTTTTCTGTCAACCCGTGATCCAGGGTGGTCAAACCAGCTGAGGCTTCGGGTACTGATTCATCCGGAGCTGTGTTATCTGGGATGTCACCCACGATAAGACCGCTCAGACAAACAGCTTCCATGTGAAGCCCCACCCTTTCCCCGAGAACACATCACTTAGCAAGAGCCAGACACATCTTCACTTCTATGAACAAAAACAGGGGTGACAGGACAGGGAGGATTTTCTTCATTCGAGAGATGGCCCCCGGAATTCTGTTAATTCCAGTTCTCCTCTCGAACACTGTTTATTGTTCGATAGTGTCAGTGTGTCTTACCCTCCCGCCGTGCGATATGAATCCGGGTAGCTCTTTCAGCTAGCTGCCACCAGGAGACCTTGGTATGGTCCCCCCAACAAGCCTCTGGGACTGGATTGAGTGACTTCACCTGCAGTTCACCTATAATGCATAAAATGCTGGACATACAGGCTTGGTTAACAAACAGTTTCTCATGTTTGATCTGATTCTATCTTTAACTTCTATGCCCATTTGTTAACTACATTTAAAAAAAATATTAGTTTCTTATCCAATAGGCCCCATCCTATCCTAGACCACAATTTACCTATCCCCCTTTTGATACCTAGCTTTGCCCAGGTAACAACTTTACCTGCTCTAAATAATGACTTAGGTAAGATTAGTATATTATCCGTCTGTTCTGACATTATCATGTAGGAGCGCCCCTTTAATTTTCCACATGTCCAATTCTCCCTTTTGTCTCCACTCAGTGACTGTTATCTACACACTCCGTTATCTTTGCTCGTCCTGGCTCCCTTCTAAAACTTCTCCTCTCTGCTCTCCAACCGTCAAGGTCTCTGCAGTGCGGGGGAGGGCTCATCTGTCTGCCTTTTCCCATGTTTCCACATTTTAACTAAATGTCTCACTGTTTGGCTTTATCTAAACTCATGGATTATTTATTTTTAGAAAAACATGTCTATGGTGGCAATTACTAAAGTCTTTATATAGGTTTAGTAAACTCCACTATAATTAAGTTACCTTAAAAAATTTAATTTAAAAAAAAAATAAAACAGTATTACCCATGACCACAAATGTATTATTCAAATGGCACCCCCTTGTGGCTGATCAGACCACCCGAGAGAGCCATGAAATCCGGTCACGGGTTACACCATCCCCCCACATTCGTGTTCCATACCATATTAGACATATTAAAGAACCCTTTATCCTTAAAATAAAATAAAAATCACTTGTGTAATTAAAACTCATAAAATAAAAAACTCATAAAGGTTCCATATGTGAGCGTGCCTCTTTAAAATATCATGTCTCTGGGAACATGGAAATCCCCTTAACCCAAACATTTACTACAAAAACAAAACCTAATAATTATGATAATCCCCTCAAACTCAAATAATTTGTCTCGATGTTTCATGTCTTATTCGTGTTTCTCCAAATTTTCTCCCAAAAATACTTCTTAAATACCCAGCCATTAGACAGACACACACAACTGTGATAAATGTGCACTGTCCCTTTAACATAAAAACCTCAGCCTGCAATCCACTCTGCGGGCCTTTCATAGTTCTCCATAATGAAAACAGATTCTAATGTTAGTATACCTTGACCTCCTGTTTAATTTCAATGATGTTATCTGAACAATCAAACCAAAATCAATACCCGGGAAGTACTTGTGTAAATGAATTAAAATAACTAAATAATTTGGTTAGAACACCACTCCCGTCTTACATCGACCACACCCTTCGCCCCGTACCTAGTGTACAGCTTATCTATTACTCAGTGGCTCAATTAATGTTTAACGTAAGTATGTTCAGATGTTGATTATGTAATTCTACAACATTAGTATAGTTCAAACCTCATAATATAACTCCGCAAAAAGAAATTTGCGTTAATAGAGTTTAACACTCTTTCCAACAGTCATGCACCCCCCTCAATATTCTATGATATAACTCTCATCAGCAAGCCTGCGACTTTTTCAACATTCTCACCGGTTCCAGCTCCAACTGAAACACCTCATGTACCACACTCGCTTTGTCCCCGACCTCATTCATATCGATATTAGTCCCCGACTGAATATCAAGCGTGTTTCATGCACAGGATTTGATTCTTACAAATCTTCATTTACGCCAGTAAGCAGACCAGTGGGAGACGCAATGGCCCCGCCTTCTGTTCATTCTCTGTTTGGTCCCTTGGTTCTTAAATACATGGCTTTTATTTCTTTCAACTTCCTTGTCTCTGGCCTCCTGCTACGTCCCTCAACTCACATTCCATTGTTTTCAGCTGGGCCCCTGTTGGCGGCCACCCCCCTAGATAACCTGCTTGTGTCCATCTTAACTTCAATCCCTCCCAAACTTTCTTTATAGGCGTCCATCGTTCCTTTCCCCCTGATCTATATTCAATTTTTTGTTCTAGGAACTCATTAAACCTCAGCTTTGGAATATTGGGAGTCGCCATTGTGAATTTGCTTTAAACGTAATTTAATTTAATTCAATCGGAATTTAATCGTAGTTTTAATCGAAATTCTCTCCTTCTATCTGAATATAGTTAGCATATACTTCGCCCGACGTTGATTAGTACCCACGATGTATTCGAAGAGACACTATTGCTCGTGCTCTGCCTTATCTCAGAGCTTCTCCTTCGTATATTCAGGTTGAGAAAAACCGCATGGGCTGGTATAGCATTATGGAGCGCACAACCAAGGGATCTATTCGACTATTTAGTCTCAATATTTAAATATTATATTCAGATATTATTTCAATTATACATCAGTCATTTCATTCCTGATTATACATTTATACATGTACCTATTAACATAGGTACATACAATATAGAATTATCCAATATCCCTTATTATAATTCTCTCTCTCTCCCTCTATCTAACCACCAACAATCTTAATGGAAACAATTTCAACCACATTGCATTTTAACATAACATAACATAAACAGTTACAAATAGACAAAACAAGACAAAACAGCACGTTATATCTCTGACCCCTGAAAGCCGATCCTTATCAGTGAATTTCTATCAGACTGAGCCGTACCGGACCACAGGATAAAATTACAACTTATCCCCATCGGCGCCAGATTTGAAGAATAGTAATTAGCTATCCCCTACTGATCTCTATTCCTGATCCCTATCGAGCTGACCCCTATCAGAATTATTACACATGTCCGACCCCTATCGGTGAATCTCTATCAGACTGAGCCGTACCGGGTCACGGGATAAAATTACAATTTATCCCCTTCGGCGCCAGATTTGAAGAATAGTAATTAGCTATCCCCTACTGATCTCTATTCCCGACCCCTATCGGAACTAACACACATGTCCGACCCCTATCGGTGAATCTCTATCAGACTGAGCCGTACCGGGCCACAGGATAAAATTACAATTTATCCCCCTCGGTGCCAGATTTGAAGAATAGTAATTAGCTATCCCCTACTGATCTCTATTCCCGACCCCTATCGGAACTAACACACATGTCCGACCCCTATCGGTGAATCTCTATCAGACTGAGCCGTACCGGGCCACAGGATAAAATTACAATTTATCCCCCTCGGTGCCAGATTTGAAGAATAGTAATTAGCTATCCCCTACTGATCTCTATTCCCGACCCCTATCGGAACTAACACACATGTCCGACCCCTATCGGTGAATCTCTATCAGACTGAGCCGTACCGGGCCACAGGATAAAATTACAATTTATCCCCCTCGGTGCCAGATTTGAAGAATAGTAATTAGCTATCCCCTACTGATCTCTATTCCCGACCCCTATCGGAACTAACAAAGACAAAACAGTGATCACTCATCATTGAAAGCTAGCAGACTGTGCTGACCGGACTGATATCTCATCAATGATTTAAATCACACCGGCCGTCGCCGGTTCGTTACTACATATGTTCACATACACTGTTATTTCGACTCGTCAGCAAATTATAAATTTACACAAGAATTCATACTTACTCGGAAAAACTGATAAAAATTTGGACAGACTATTCGACAATATGCAAAGTTTGATTTAACAGGCTTTTGCTTACCTTATTTTTATATGGTGCACCTTGAAATCAGTTTTCCGAGTTGAGCAGAATTGTTGCCCTCCCCCGAAAGTCTTCACCCGTCTTTCTTATTTATTTAATGAATCGTCCTTTCCCCAACTCGCCTTCTCCACACCCAAATCAACTCACTTCGACTGGATCGTTAGTAAACTATACTCTGCTACCATTTCTGTTAGTAATTGGATATGTAGACGGACGAGTCGGTCAAGGATCGATTCAGACAAGGTGGTAAATTGTATGACAAGCTACAGTTTATTCAGAGTGAAGATATCTAGAACAGCGTAATTACGGCTCTCCCGCTGGTTCGTACGGAAGCACAGACGAAGAAGAGACCGTTACAATCAGTACACCACTATTATATAGGAAAGAATGTAGGTTGATTCTGGAAGATCGGATCTTTGGATTGGTTCATCTGGGGTGTAGTCTGTAGTCTTCCGCCATTGGCTCAGTTGTCTGTCCGTCATCGTAGAATCCTCTTCGGGCATTCAACGTTCAGAGACAACGGAGATCATGTGTGTGTGCGCTGGTTTTGGCCATTAGTGTAATGCGGGAGCTATCCTGTAGGGGACCCCACAGGCTCAACTCTGAGTTGTAGCCCTTTATCAACAATAGTTTGGTCACCTACATAAGAATTAGCATTTCTCTACACCTCCCTTCTCACCTCATTTGCTCACATTGTATATAGACTTGTTTATACTGCATTATTGACTGTATGTTTGTTTTTACTCCATGTGTAACTCTGTGTCGTTTTATCTGTCGAACTGCTTTGCTTTATCTTGGCCAGGTCGCAATTGTAAATGAGAACTTGTTCTCAACTTGCCTACCTGGTTAAATAAAGGTAAAATAAATAAATAAATAACGGATACTTTCCAAACACCAAATGTTCCCGCGCTGAGCGATACTGTTTACTACACTATTATGCATACAATCCAAATCATACGTTTATTGTCATTCATACTCTTCATTTTTAACCGAATATCTTTGCAAAGGTGTTCCTTGTGTCAATTCAGAGCTTGGAAATATTGTAATAATGTGCTTAAGAGGATAACAGGATAACACAACAACCACATTTTCAATTGACAATCATTGCTTTAAATGGATGTGGTCGATAGATTTGTATAGGTGGAGCAGTGTGATGTTGTTCCCCTAGATTATGCACCAAATTGCACACAAGGACCAATTCAAATAGGCCAGGTCAAGAGGGGATGTTAATAATTTGATAATAATAATAATTCAGTGTATTTTTTTTATTGAATTACAGCTGCATATCTAATGTTTTTCTTTGGTGTAAAAACACTTTTTCATATCAATATTGTACATACATGTGATTGTATATTTTGGTTTGGTCCATCGCAGGTTATCTGTATTTCCATACCCCCTTATTGTTCTCCTTTGCCTGACCTTCGGCTTGCAAGGTATGTTGTCCTTGGCTCCGAAATTGTTCAATATAAAACCGTGGTAATGTTACACAAGGTACTGTTATGCACCATAAATTTGTTACAATGTGGATAATATAAATTATCCTAATTAAAAGTACACAATGCAGAACGAACCACGCTACATAGGCATATATAAACAATGTATTTAATTTGTAAACCAAGGTTGGATTAGTTGGTCTGAACAACATGCAATCCGATAATCGCGTCATGAATCGGGATGGGCTCCTACATCCTCATATACACATTATGACATAATAAAGAGTTTAATCTTTCACGAAATAAAGACAAAGAAGCATACCCATTTATACAGGTTCTACACATTCCATTTCTCCATGGCAATAGAATGTAAACATTCTATTTTGCGCCAAACATCCCTACAACTCAATTCTAAGTGCAGCATATTGGACGACTCCACAGTCATTGATCATTCGCGACTTTAAGTCACTCCTGTTATCTCTAGAGCATCCCGTATATCTATAGCGCTGCATTTCTTCCCCATCTTACCATGGATAGGGTTTGGTGCTTTCCGGAGTTCACTTATGGTCCCACAAAGGTAATCTTTGGAGAAATTAATTTTAGCATACTGTAAATGCCTGTGCATAATGTGCATAACAAAGCATCATTATTTTCATTATCTTCAAAGGATTTCTGTAGAAGCAGCCTTTATTTTCAGACTCTGCAGGCCTGCTGGGAGGAAACATATTACAATAAACAGGTAAGATTCAGCCCACAAAAAAATAAACAACAGAAAAAGAGTTGTATTTCAAGACAGTTTAGAGAAGGTGGTCATAAGAGTTCTTAATAATCACTTGCAAATTGTGAGGCATGAGCAGTTGTGAAATGTTGCGAGAGGACCTTCTGAAAGCACATGATATGGTATTTCGTGGCACAGTCTCACACCTTACCTCATCTTGCAGAAGAAGCTCATGGTCCACTATCTGCTGCTCCAGAGTCAAGGCCAGGTCCCTCCCCATGTCACCACGGAGCACATGAGCAACTGGCTGGTGTCTCAGGGCAAAAAATCTCTTAGGGAGAGGTGAGTACCACGTCAGCACTCACATTCACTGCCATTCCCTGCCACCAGCAGCACTCCAGGAGGTGTGGGAAAAATAAACAACAGAAAAATCAGAAGGCAGGAAAGTTGAATTGCTCTGTGTTTTATTTGAAGGGTGTGGAAGGAAACCCTGGAGGAAGGAAACGACCTCGCTTGGCTGGTAAGAGAATGAGAGTTAGAGACAAACTACAAGTTAGTGAGCTCTTTACTAGCCTTTCAACAACGAGTTAGCACAGCAGAATAGATCTGTTGTGAAATTACACCAATGGGACTTCCTGTTTCATACTGCAGGCCTGGGAAGTAAACACTTGCCTAAAAATGATGAACATAGAGCACGAGGCTTTCTGCAAGCTCCGCCGCTCCATGCACCCCACCTCGCCAGCTGACATGTGAGTTCCATGTACTGCTCTGCATATGACTTGATCCATTTATCTACACATCTGGAACTACGCAGAAACAGACTAAGGCGGTGTTCTAAGTGAGTACATTGCACATCGTTTACCTTTGTTTTCTCCTTTTTGTTGATTTCAGCGATCCGAAGGTCCACAGCATCGTGGAGAAAGCTGTGAGAAGCATTCTGGGCGAGCAGTCCAATGAGCCCCGTAGCAACCTGCTCAGCCCATCTCAGGTGGTGGTGGAGGTGGTGCCCAGGCTCCTCCTGGCCCTGTGGCTTCAGCCAGAGGAAGGCCATTCAGAGCACCCAATCCTAATAAGTGGGATGGCCGTGGGCATGGTGGCGGCCGTAGTGGAGAAGCTCTCCTGCATGTTAAAGGACCCTTCCCCTCACATCCCTTTCTCCCGGGCTGCTGCTTTTGACTCAGTGTGGTCGATCCTGGGGAGAATCAGTCAGTCCTTCTCCACAGATGACCTGCAGAGCCCTTTTTATATGAGCTCTGTCTGTGGCTTTGTGGCTGACGAGGTGCAGAGCTGCTTCCAGCCCCCTGCAGCCACCCTACCAGTCCCCCCTGTGCTCACGGTGGCCGTTTCCACCACACTACCAGCTGGCATCCAAGCAGGTGAGTAGAAATGATAGAGAACACTCTGACAGATGCCTGTTCTGATGACATCTTGGTGCCTTGTAGTAGTAGAGCTCATCAGGATTGTTGTTGTCACCCATAATACAGACCCGGCTTCTTCCCACCTGGAGGTTGAGGACATCACCCCTAAGAAAGAGGCAGATCCGGCTTCTTCCCACCTGGGGGTTGTGGACATCACCACTAACACAGAGGCAGATCCGGGTTCTTCCCACCTGGAGGTTGAGGACATCACCCCTAAGACAGAGGCAGATCCGGCTTCTTCCCACCTGGAGGTTGTGGACATCACCACTAACACAGAGACAGATCCGGGTTCTTCCCACCTGGAGGTTCAAGACATCACCACTAACACAGAGGCAGATCCGGCATCTTCCCACCTAGAGGTTCAAGACATCACCACTAACACAGAGGCAGATCCTGCTTCTTCCAACCTGAATGTGGTGGACATCACCCCTAATACAGAGGCAGAGCCCATCTCTTCCCTCTTGGAAGTTGTGGACGTCACACCTGAAGAAAGGACTCTCACGATGGCCGTCTTCGTCACTCTGCCAGCTGACATCCAAGCAGGTGAGTAACACTTAGAGAGCACTCTGACAGGTGTCGTTTGTCATGACATCTTAGTAGAACCTTTCAACTGGCCAGTGTTAAGAAGCTACGGTTTGCATTAGTTTACATTCTGATCCTCTTTTTTCCCTTTCCAGAGGATGTTGCTGTGGTCATCCCGGATGTCAACCCACACGTCACCAAGGATGTGACACTGGATGTTCCATGCAGAGCTAGGAAAGGGGCAGTCTGGCGATTATTTTGCAGGCTTTGGAGGGCAGTGTGCTGCTGCGCCTGCCACAAGGAAGAGGAGGAACAATATTAATTATTCATCACACCTGCAGAAAAGGGATTGAACCATAGACCATTAAATTATTCACATTATAATTGAACTCAATTCTGCTTTTCTTCTGTTTACTACTTAATTTCTTAACTTTTCTATAATATTTCACTTTGCAAGTATGGATTAGGTTGTGTAAATAAGTGGGACACATCCCAATGTTGATGCTTTGAATAATTTACTTTGTACATTTAAAAAAAACATGTCTTATTTGACAACAAAAATGGAGGGCGCTCAACCAACGTTGAGTTGAGGTACATCCAAATATTTGAATCATCATAGAAAAGGAAAAAGCCCAACTCTTGCTCACTATAAAAAATGCATTGTTTTATTCAAGCAAGGTTAAAAGATTAACGTTTCGCCCTAGTCTTTGACGATATGCAAGTTCTATTTGCCCAGTAAAAGGGTGACGCAGACTCACCCTGGTTCTTGAGGGTTGAAGACAGTGAAAAATGATCATTAAGTAAATGGGACTTTTCAATTATAACAGAACATGGCCAAGATGTTCAAATGTTCATAAATGACCAGCATGGTCAAATAATAATAGTCACAGTAGTTGTCGGGGGTGCAGCAAGTCAGCACCTCAGGAGTAAATGTCAGTTGGCTTTTCATAGCCGATTATTAAGAGTATCTCTACCATCCTGCTGTCTCTAGAGAGTTGAAAACAGCAGGTCTGGGACAGGTAGGACGTCCGGTGAACAGGTCAGGGTTCCATAGCCACAGGCAAAACAGCTGAAACTGGAGAAGCAGCACGGCCAGGTGGACTGGGGACAGCAAGGAGTCATCATGCCAGGTAGTACTGAGGGATGGTCCTAGGGCTCAGGTCCTCCGAGAGAGAGAAAGAAAGAGAGAATTAGAGAGAGCATACTTAAATTCACACAGGACACCGGATAAGACAGGAGAAGTACTCCAGATATAACAAACTGACCCTAGCCCCCCGACACATAAACTACTGCAGCATAAATACTGGAGGCTGAGACAGGAGGGGTCAGGAGACACTGTGGCCCCATCCGATGATACCCTCGGACAGGGCCAAACAGGAATGATATGACCCCACCCACTTTGCCAAAGCACAGACCCACATCACTAGAGGGATATCTTCAACCACCAACTTACTGAGACAAGGCCGAGTATAACCCACAAAGATCTCCGCCACGGCACAACCCAAGGGGGGGTGCCAACCCAGACAGGAAGATCTCATCGGTGACTCAACCCACTCAAGTGACGCACCCCTCCTAGGGACGGCATGAAAGAGCACCAGTAAGCCAGTGACTCAGCCCCTGTAATAGGGTTAGAGGCAGAGAATCCCAGTGGAAAGAGGGGAACCGGCCAGGCAGAGACACCAAGGGCGGTGCGGTTCGTTGCTCCAGAGCCTTTCCGTTCACCTTCACACTCCTGGGCCAGACTACACTTAATCATATGACCCACTGAAGAGATGAGTCTTCAGTAAAGACTAAAAAGGTTAAGACCAAGTCTGCTTCTCTCACATGGGTAGGCAGACCATTCCATAAAAATTGAGCTCTATAGGAGAAAGCCCTGCCTCCAGCTGTTTGCTTAGAAATTCTAGGGACAATTAGGAGGCCTGTGTCTTGTGACCGTAGCATACGGGTAGGTATGTACGGCAGGACCAAATCAGAGAGATAGGTAGGAGCAAGCCCATGTAATGCTTTGTAGGTTAGCAGTAAAACCTTGAAATCAGCCCATAGTGGTGTCCCCATCCCTCCTAAGGAGGAGCCACTGAGACATGTGATGAGGCCAAGGAAGATCACTCTGCAAGGACGGGATAGGACACATCACAACACTGCTGCTCATTCATATTCAAACACACCTCAGAGTACGGACACAAACATGGACGCCCCCCCCCCCCCCCCCCCCCCCCACACACACACACACAATGAACTTACCTGTACATATCAGAATCATACATTCGACAGCCACCTCTTCCCCCACATGTATTGATCCCCCACCTCAAACATGTTGAGTCAATTCCAGATGCTGGAATGGTGCTGGAATGCAGGTGCAGTAGGGCCTAGTATGTCATGATGTGATACCATGTGTACCCCATATCCTGTGTTTGTGTTGATGTTTTTTTATTTTATTTAAACAGGGAGTCACACTGAGATTAAACATCCATTTTACCACAGTCAAATCAAATTTATTTATATAGCCCTTCGTACATCAGCTGATATCTCAAAGTGCTGTACAGAAACCCAGCCTAAAACCCCAAACAGCAAGCAATGCAGGTGTAGAAGCACGGTGGCTAGGAAAAACTCCCTAGAAAGGCCAATACCTAGGAAGAAACCTAGAGAGGAACCAGGCTATGTGGGGTGGCCAGTCCTCTTCTGGCTGTGCCGGGTGGAGATTATAACAGAACATGGTCAAGATGTTCAATGTTCATAAATGACCAGCATGGTCGAATAATAATAAGGCAGAACAGTTGAAACTAGAGCAGCAGCACAGTCAGGTGGAAGTTGAAACTGGAGCAGCAGCATGGCCAGGTAGACTGGGGACAGCAAGGAGTCATCATGTCAGGTAGTCCTGGGGCATGGTCCTAGGGCTCAGGTCAGTTGAAACTGGAACAGCAGCATGGCCAGGTGGACTGGGGACAGCAAGGAGTCATCATGTCAGGTAGTCCTGGGGCATGGTCCTAGGGCTCAGGTCCTCCGAGAGAGAGAAAGAAAGAGAGAAGGAGAGAATTAGAGAACGCACACTTAGATTCACACAGGACACCGAATAGGACAGGAGAAGTACTCCAGATATAACAAACTGACCCCAGCCCCCCGACACATAAACTACTGCAGCATAAATACTGGAGGCTGAGACAGGAGGGGTCAGGAGACACTGTGGCCCCATCCGAGGACACCCCCGGACAGGGCCAAACAGGAAGGATATAACCCCACCCACTTTGCCAAAGCACAGCCCCCACACCACTAGAGGGATATCTTCAACCACCAACTTACCATCCTGAGACAAGGCTGAGTATAGCCCACAAAGATCTCCGCCACGGCACAACCCAACGGGGGGGGGCGCCAACCCAGACAGGATGACCACAACAGTGAATCAACCCACTCAGGTGACGCACCCCCTCCAGGGACGGCATGAGAGAGCCCCAGCAAGCCAGTGACTCAGCCCCTGTAATAGGGTTAGAGGCAGAGAATCCCAGTGGAAAGAGGGGAACCGGCCAGGCAGAGACAGCAAGGGCGGTTCGTTGCTCCAGAGCCCTGTAACTTACAGTGCCCTGTAAAAGCTGTAAAAGTTGAAGTCATATTGAACAACTACCAGAGAGAACCTTCTCTACATAGGAATTGCATACCATATTTTTTTCCATACATCAAAATAATACTTTATTATCAATCAGCCATTACTAACTTAGATAAGGCCTCAACAAGGCCCCAGTTAATGGTTGAAAATAACTAATTTCAGTGCCAATGAGTTACACTGAGTGTATAAAACATTAAGAACACCTGCTCTTTCCATGACATATGCTGACCAGGTGAATCCAGGTTAACGCTATAATCCCTTATGGATGTCACTAGTTAAATCCACTTAAATCAGTATAGATAAAGAGGAGGGGAAAGGTTTAAAAAATATATTGTAAAAGCTTGAGACAATTGAGACATGGATTGTGTATGTGTGCCATTCAGAGGGTGAATGGGCAAGACAAAATATTTAAGTGCCTTTAAACAGGTTATGGTAGTAAGTGCCAGTGGTACCAGTTTGTGTCAAGAACTGCAACGCTGCTGTTTTTTTTACGCTCAACAGTTTCCTGTGTGTATCAAGAATGGTCCACCACTCAAAAGACATACAGCCAACTTGACACAACTGTGGGAAGCATTGGAGTCAACATGGGCCAGCATCCCTGTGAATGTGTTGTACACTCAGTACATTAATAGTATTGGTACGTGTTCTTGCCATAACCTGTAAAGCTGGAGCAGCCTGCGAGGCAGGGGGAGGTGTAGGTGATGCCGGTGTCTGAACACTCAGGGTCCCACTCCCCAGCCAAGCAGTAGCAGTCTCTGTTACACTCTGACAACAGGCTGCCATCGTACACCAGGGGACCTGGGGGACAGAGAAAATTGCTGGTAATAATGATGTTTAAATAATTGTTGCTGAACTATCATTGACACAGGCACAGTGACAAAACAGCCAGGAATCTGGGCTCAGTAACAACCATACTGTATATTCCCACAAGAGGGAGCCCCGGCACAAGCCCATGTGTGTTTTGGTCAAACTCTCCCTCATATTCCACTGATCAAAACTTTTGTTTTTATCAACCCACCAACCAACCAACCAATCAGATGTCATATTTACCCGTTGTAGGACACGGTCAGACCAGCCACCTGAACGTTGTCACACTTAGTGCCAGACTGCAGAGGGAGGAGGAGGTAGGCCATGAAGGAGGTGACGAAAGACAGCTGGGCTCCAGACACAACGCCAAGCTTATACCTCTTCATCAGTAGACCTCCCAGGAATATCCCCACTGCACCCACAGGCAGGTTCAACTCACCTGGAAAAGTTATACTCACACGTCTTTAGTGCTACCAGTGTGCTGGAGTTTCATTTCCACTCATGTTCAACAAACCTACAGGGGATGGGAGAGAACAAAAAAAGTGTTCAACATCAGTGCTGACAGGAGGGAACATTTCAGTTGGAGCATGTCCAGGTTTCTATGGCTTCGTTGAGACAGGCAGCCCAATTCAGTCATTGTTTTGAGTAATTGTTGTAACTTTAATGTGTTCATGTTTAAGTTAATTCATTGAGCTGTAATTAAAGATATTTCTTTCCAGTTATTTACATATGTAATTGTATTGGTTAGTATTGAATTACGCTTTTGACTGCAAGTTCCAGAATGCCTTGCGACAGGAATGAGAGTGAGAACGCGCAAGTTATGTGCTGGTGCAAAGTGATTAGGCTGACCTTTCCGCTAGCATCTTACCTGCATTGCTCTGTAAAATCTAAAGTTCTTAAATGTAACGTGAACAAGTAATATTACTAAAAGAAGCGTTCATATCCACCCCGACGTCCCGAGTCATTACTTTGAAGACGGTTATTCTAAAAGTAATTGCTCTTTTGACCAATCAGATATGCTCTGAAAAAGAGCTGATGCGAAAATATCTAACGTGATAATTTTCCATCATTATTCAACAGGCTAATGGGTCTCCAGTTGTCTATATAAGGAGTATCCTTATTAAGTTTGGGAATCAAAGTAATCACACCTTGTTTTAAGGAAGCCGGAAACTCCCCATTTTCTATTGATTCGTGAAACATAGCAAGAATGAAAGGAATCAATTTATCATTGAATGCTTTATAAAACTCGCTTATTAAACCATCATTTCCAGGGGACCTATTGTCCTTAATGCTTTTAATACAGTCTTTTATCTCAATTTCAGGTAACTCATCATCACAAAAATCCCTGAAATCATTATCTATCTTAGCAATGTTTGCAACACGTCATGCTCTTATCAACTGAGCTACGAAGGAGCACGTCGACGTCGCTAGAATGATGACAAGCAATGTTAAGGGATTCTAAAGGGAATCAGAATTCCAAACTAATTTCTATGGCAACACAGTTGTCAATTTTGTAAACAATCATTTTCGAACGTGTGTTGCCAAGAGACATCTAACCGACGTTCTATGGAACGTTTTCTGTGCGAAAACAACTTTGCTGCTGACAACAAACTTGTTTGATTTTTGAGACCTGAGAACAATCGACTGGAAAATGCCTGGGTGCTTTTCAAGACTGGCGGAGAGAGTGCGTGGACGTCGGCGGCCTACTGCGTCGACAGGTTGTTCAAATTCATTTGTGGCTTGTTTTTCTTGTCTTTTTCTGTTTTGCAGGGTTCGTGATCGTCGACAGGTGGACAGCGACTTCGAAGAGGGTATGTGGAGTTTACAACTCTTATTTTACTACATTTAACAATGTCATTATAATTTGCGAAATGTTGTGTATTTCTATCATTCAGACTTGGCAAAAATGCTTGTGCTCGAGATGTTGTACCTTGCTAGCTAACATTAACTTTAGTAACTGTTGCTAAGCAATCAACTTTTGCTACCTAGCTAGCTAATATTAGCAATCTTGGTATTTTTTTAATGTCCTAACAATAGTTTATTTTATATTCCAATGTTCCTCATTTTAGAAACAACTGTCCTGGATGAGGTCCAGTTGGATGTGCCATTGGATGATGTGCTAGATGTTCCACAGCTGCCAGTCCTCCTTGATGTCCAGAATGCTGCTATCATCCTTGAGGATGTGCCAGATGTGCAGACTATCCTTGAGGTACAATTTTCTGAAAGTTTGGGGTTTTATGTTTGAAAAATATCCCAGATATTCAAGTTGTCTCTTTAACATGAAACAAATCTCTTGTCTGCTTTCTGCTTTAGGAGGCCACTGGCATTTGGCAGTTGATTCCGATTAGGTTCAGCCCCCAGTACTGTGGGCCTGTTGTGATCAGGGTAAGAGACCCCCCCCCCCCCCCCCCCCCCCACCACACACACACAGTCACATCACGGTTACAATGTTTACTGTTTCCAACATGAATGTATTGTAATGTGCAGAACAATGCCGGTCCGGTGGTTAAAGCTTGGAGAACTTTCCAGTTCATCAGCCCCATCATCACCTACATGCGTGGGGGATCCCAGGTATGTGTCTTTGTAACAACCTAATCCTAATCTACATTGTCAGTCATTTGATCTTGATGGAAATGTGTCACAGCAATTGCTGAAGTGGTTTTGTTGATGTTGTCTTGTTGTTTATCTCAACAGCAGGTGGTGGTGAGGATGAACCACGTGAGTAGGGTGAGAGGCCTGGAGACTCAACTGGTGTGGGCCATCTCCAAGGAGACAGCCAGGCTTAGTCCAGAGGGCATCTCCTACTGTGCCACCAAAGTGCAGTCCATCACTTGGATCCAGGTAAGACGTAAATACTACTGAAACAGTAGTAGGTTAGGCTTTTCTTCACTTATTCCATTTGGACTTAATATGTATTCTCTCTTTGTCAGCGTGTGGCTGGCAGGGTGACCCACTATGCGTCTCACCTCCGCCACGAGACGTCTGTGGACATGACGCTTGGCTGCAACCAGGTAAATAAACGATTTCCTATGTATATAGACTAGACATTACTGGGCATTTTGGCATTCGATTTGGTGTGTTTTCTAATAACGTGTGTGTGTGTGTGGTAAACCGGTGTGCTGTGTGTGTTTTGAGCAGCAGACTGATGTCTCAGTGGTGTACGCCACTCTCCACATGGGGCTGGACGGGCTTCTCTCCTCTTCAGCGTGGTCGGAGGCTGCCTCCTTCTCTACTCCCACCACTCAGCAGTTCACTGACCCAGAGCCTGAGGGCCACAACTGCTATGAGGTCAGACGTTACACACACATACTATTGACTAGGAGCATTAAGATCCTTCCATTGACCGATTGTTTGTTATGTCATTGCACTGGTCACTGATTTTGAATGCTTGTTTTGTTGTCGTAGGGCTGGGAGGAGGACCTGCTGCCTGAGGAGAGGGAGGTTCCTCTGCTAAAGTGAGTTCCTCTAAATGTCTGTGTAGTCTGAGCTTGTCAAATGCTGAAGGATAGTGGTCATAATGCTGTTATCCCCCATTGACTCTAATGGTTGACATGCTTCATTCCCTCCCTTTCACAGCCTCCACCTTACCACCAAGAGAGTGGAGGACATCGCCCTGAGGCTCGTCTCCTTGCGCCAGGCCTTCACTGTGAGTGGACCCACTGTTCTTTTTGTCTCTATGACTTCTTGTTCTGTCTCCAAGAGGAAGAGGTCTCACCCTAACTCTTCCCTCTTCCCTAGACCCTGCTTGGTTCCACCCTGAGCAGGAACCATCTGTTTGTGGCGGGAAAGGTCCTCCTGGGCGGCCTTGTTCAGGCCAACCACATGGTAACTCACTAACTCATTCTCTTTCAAGGGAAAGAGAGCGTCCCTGAGGGGAAATGTGTTCTGTTCACTAAGATGCTCTTTTCTTTGTCATAGGACGAGGCCAAATTCATCCGTACCTATAATGACTTTGTGGACTACCTGAGTGACCCCTCCAAGCGGAATGACATTGCGAGGGAGCTGGCTGAGGCAAAGGTGAGTTCATTAACTCTTTCAAGTCTCACTGAGTTCTTCCACATGCATGTCTTTTATACATCACAGTAGCTGATCTATATGAAATCATTCCTATTTTCTCCAAACGTGTTTTCTTGTCCTAGATCCATCATGTGAACATGATAGATGTCCTCTTTGAGCTGGTGCTGTTTAGGATGATGACAGCTCAGAAGTCCCTGATGGTGGTAAGTAGCATCTCACTGGAACATGTTTTGATATCGCTCTATTAGCAGTTTCACTTAAATTCCTCATCTCTTCTATTCTCTTTTCTCCTCCTTTGTTTCCTTTAGCACCATGGTGGGTTCGTGGAGCGTCTGTACGCTCTCCTGTACTCCTTCCTGCCCACTGCTGCCAACATGGAGCCAGAGGCTGATAGATACCTACTGCTGCTCAATGTAAGAGTCAAGAGGTTACTTCCTGTTTACTTCCATATTCTTAGTGTACTTCCTTTTGACTTCCTTATTCATGGTTAACCAGGTTTCAATGCCATTTTAGGGGGAGTATTTCTAATTGTCTCTCTCCTCTTGATAAGCTAGTAACTCAGATCCCATTTTCTATGTGTTGTGTGGTGTTCTCTTCAGGGTGGACTGATGGCTCTGCTAGATGACATGTTTGGCCAGCAGCTGGCCTGGTACTTTAACCCAGAGTCTCTGGTCACTGAGCTCTCCACCCTCCTGGAGTACCACTTGGAGAACCTCATGGCCAGGCATGTAGTCCTACTGCAGGGACCATACTCCTTTCTCCTTCTCTCTCTCTTTTGAAGGAATTGAGGACTTGAAGTGCTTGTTGAACCCTGATTAGTTAACACCCATTAATTTAATGTATTCTCTGTTTTCTCTCCCCACAGATCTTGTGACACTTTGCCACCCAACAGGATCTAGACACCAATGCACTACATTACTTTGCACTGAACTTGACATTGTAAATAAATAAGTTGTAGTTCAAAAACATTTTTGTTTCTGTCTTTTCATCGATTTGATTTTATGACCATTTCCTCTTCCTGGAGGTATAATGCATATATTAGAATATTACATGAACAATGATGCTTTATTATCTGCATATGGAAATAAAAAACAACGTTTAGTTGATTTACAGATACTACAGGCCCACACTTATATGGTTTTGTACAGTGGTTTGTGATACTGGGGCGGCAGGGTAGCCTAGTGGTTAGAGTGTTGGACTAGTAACCGGAAGGTTGCATGTTCAAACCCCCGAGCTGACAGGTACACATCTGTAGTTCTGCCCCTGAACAGGCAGTTAACCCACTGTTCCTTGGCCATCATTGAAAATAAGAATTTGTTCTTAACTGACTTGCCTAGTAATTAAAAAAAATACTGTACTATTTAAAAACATGTAGGATGACATACACTGAGTCCACAATAGACTAGGAACATCTTCCTAATATTGAGTTGCACACTCTTTTCCCCTCAGAACAGCCTAATTTCCTCGAACATGGACTCGACAAGCTGCCCTAAGCGTTCCACAAGGGTGCTGGCCCATGGTCAAGTTGGCTGGACGTCCTTTGGGTGGTGGACCATTCTTGAGACACATGGGAAACTGTTGAGCATGAAAAAAAGCAGCAGTGTTGCAGTTCTTGACACACTTAACCCGGTGTGCCTGGCACCTACTACCATACCCCGTTCAAAGACAGTTAAATCTTTCTCTTGCTGAATCACCCTCTGAATGACACACACAATCCGTGTCTCAATTCTCTCAAGGTTTTAAAATATTTCTTTAACTCCCCTTCATCTACACTGATTGAAGTAGATTCAACAAGTGACATCAATAAGGGGTCATAGCTTTAACTTGGTCAGTCTATGTCATGGAAAGAGCAGGTGTCCTCAATGTTTTGTATTATCAGTGTGTGTAGTAACCTGGTACAGTATGAAGTATACCACTAGAGGGGATAATTGCTTGTTGAATGTTACTTCTCACTATCCCTACATTAACAGTCTGCCATTGTAGACTGCGGTAACTTGGGTATCTTGTTTATTTATATTTGCCATTAATGTCTGAACCATTTACCATCTTTCCCACTGAAACCAGTAAATCAGACTGTTAAACAGCCACCACTAACATTGATTGGCTGCTGCCAACACACTGACTCAACTCCAGCCACTTTATAATGGGAATTGATGGAAAATATATCACTAGCCACTTTAAACAATGCTACTTAATATAATGTTTACATACCCTACATTATTCATCTCATATGTATATGTATATACTGTACTCTATCATCTACTGCATCTTTATGTAATACATGTATCACTAGCCACTTTAAACTATGCCACTTTGTTTACATACCCTACAACTCATCTCATATATATATATATATATACTGTACTCGATACCATCTACTGCATCTTGCCTATGCCGTTCTGTACCATCACTCATTCATATATCTTTATGTACACATTCTTATCCCTTTACACTTGTGTGTATAAGGTAGTAGTTTTGGAATTGTTAGGTTAGATTACTCATTGGTTATTACTGCATTGTCGGAACTAGAAGCACAAGCATTTCGTACACACGCATTAACATCTGCTAACCATGTGTATGTGACAAATACATTTGATTTGATTTGTTAGTGTTCATGTGTGAGAGGGTGTGTAGTAGTGCATACTGACCATTAGTTGGATCATAGTGTGGGTGGTGGAGTTTAGCAGGAACACAGAGGGTAGAGGCATTCTACATCACAGTAGAAGGCAGAGTAACCCGTAGGAGCCAATACTCAGTCATAATGGAGAGAAATACCATAGAAAATCAAAAGACAGATGAATGA
>NW_022263798.1:0-42588 GCF_002021735.2 Oncorhynchus kisutch
TTACTAAGTCTGGATAGTCGGAGTTACTGTGAAGGAACCATGGTAACAGGTACAGTATGTAGTTATATTGGCACTGGCAGGTGTTGCACCTGTTATGATTGTTATGATTGCAGCAGTGATGGAACTTGAGTATTAACCTAGCCTGTGGTATTTCGTTAGATTTGGGACGTACATTTGTATCCCTCCTTAGTGTCTATGTTACATTACATTACGCTACCTTACGAATGGAATAGCGGTTGTAAATGAATGTGGTCAGGCTGTGAGTATAGATCATGTGTATAAGACATTATTCATCATTAGTAACAGTAATAACACACAGACAACAGGTCACTTCAAAATATAGCACATTGAATCAAAGTGTATACAAAAACTGATTAATGTGAGCAAATACATATCATGGCTAAGATAATTGATTTTATCTTCTGTTTACATTGATTATAGATTTCTATCCCCATTGATTGGGTTTGTCTTGAAGGAAAAAGTATTGATTGCAGAATTGAGGACAGCATGCCCTTGTACTTGATACAAACAAGACAAAGCTTTTGCCAAATAATCAAACAACTTATTTGTTCTTCCTGACTTTCCTCTACTTGTTGAATTCAAAAATGCAAAATGTGTAGGCCTACTTCACTTTTTATTCATCTTTGTCACCATCTAGAGACAAAGTCAGGTATGCTAAGGTTTTCTCTCACTACCGACTACAGCACGTGACAGACTGTTTTATGACCAACAAGAGAGATCAAGTTCACCTTTATCAATTCCCCACACAAATATGCAGATCATTCAATAACTCAGTTCCCTCCTATACACATAGCATACAACAACACAAATATGCAGTATCATTCAATAACTCAGTTCCCTCCTATACACATAGCATACAACAACACAAATATGCAGTATCATTCAATAACTCAGTTCCCTCCTATACACATAGCATACAACAAACACAAATATGCAGTATCATTCAATAACTCAGTTCCCTCCTATACACATAGCATACAACAACACAATATGCAGTATCATTCAATAACTCAGTTCCCTCCTATACACATAGCATACACACAACACAAATATGCAGTATCATTCAATAACTCAGTTCCCTCCTATACACATAGCATACAACAACACAAATATGCAGTATCATTCAATAACTCAGTTCCCTCCTATACACATAGCATACAACAACACAAATATGCAGTATCATTCAATAACCTCAGTTCCCTCCTATACACATAGCATAAAACAACACAAATATGCAGTATCATTCAATAACTCAGTCCCTCCTATACACATAGCATACAACAACACAATATGCAGTATCATTCAATAACTCAGTTCCCTCCTATACACATAGCATACAACAACACAAATATGCAGTATCATTCAATAACTCAGTTCCCTCCTATACACATAGCATACAACAACACAAATATGCAGTATCATTCAATAACTCAGTTCCCTCCTATACACATGCATACAACAACACAAATATGCAGTATCATTCAATAACTCAGTTCCCTCCTACACATAGCATACAACAACACACAAATAGCAAGTCATATTCAATAAACTCAGTTCCCTCCTACACACATAGCATACAACAACACAAATATGTGTTTGTTGAAAATAAAGGTTTATAAATCCATGTTAAGGTGAGCCTACTGGTCCGTCTTCTTTGAAAGACTCTCAGCATCTCTCTTTCTGATGGAGGGCAACACACTGTACTTGTGAGGGAGCTGCAGGATACTCGAGGTACAAGGAGGGGATGTGTAGACAAGGAGTATGACTGCATCCTATTTGGTTGGACTCAACCATATCTGTGGCTGCTGATTATGACCGGGATAAACATGACTGCCTGGCCGCTCTATACTCTTTGCATCTGGAGCATGGTCCTCCTGACTTTGAATTAGTACTGGGTACCGTACGATGGTGTCCCTGTCCTTGAGTGTCGTGTGTGTTCCAAGGTTGGTCCCTCCTGACTTTGAGGTGTGTGGTTGTACTGGGTATCGCTGCAGTCCCTTCGATGACTTGGGGCTGATTCTCTGACCTTTCACCTCTGGTCCTTGGTCAAAGAACTGCTACTCTTCCCTCTGTTCAGGTCATCCTGAGACACATAGGGGGTCTCAGCCCCAGCTCCAGACCAGTGACAGAGGCTATCTTCGATGCCTGGTTCATGCGCGAGGTTGACTCGGAGTCAGGTCATGTGGACGATGGGTTCCACTTGAGATTGGTCCTCTCTGCATCTGTGTGGGATGGGCGGTTGTTGTTGTCGTCAGCACCCCCTGGTGGACATGGGCCTACTACAGGTGAGGCCATGACGCCTAGGTTCCTGAGTGGAGCAAAGCTGTCTCTCTGCTGGTCCCTCTGGTGATGCCTAGATGGCACCACAGCAACAGTAGCAGCTGCGATGGTAAAGGTATTCAAGTTTGCACAATACATGCCTTGTGGAGTCTGAGAGCGGTGCTGGCGCATTGACACTGACACTACCTCTGCATGTTGTTGGGTAACCACATTACAGATACTGTTGTCTGGCCTTGGCTGATTTGGGCCTCCTGGTCAGAGCCCTGCTGACTGCGTCCTCCAAGCTATCTCTGGGACCACGCTTCATGAGCTACAGATAGAGATAGTACTTAAGAGAGAGAGACACGTGGTTCAGGTTTATCACATGCTGCTCAAATAAAGCACTGATAAGATATCCATCACGAGCATCTAATGCCACACCGCAGTCTCACTCCCATAGAGGTGTGGCTCAAAGCCTTAATGCAAACCTCTCTGTATGCATATGATATAAAACTGAGCATTTTTATTTCACAAGCTCCAAAAAATTATGAAGTGAATTCTTATTGAAATGAAAATTTGTGCATATTCTTTTCAAAACATGGACCATTATTGCTGTTGCATGTAATATTACAATAACAACAGAACTTCAAATACTGTGTAGTATAGACTCATGTCTGTGAATGAACCTATGCCTGTTAGTTCTTATGGGAATGAGCTGAATACCCCATCTGACTTTAAATCTTGTAAGGGGCTTGGGCTAATGCACCTACATTTGCAATAGTTAAAATTTAAAAATGGACACAATTGACATATGGGTACAGGACTCGTGTCCAGACATTCTGGTCTTCTCAGAAACATGGTTAAATGATTCTGTACATGACAAAGACATTGAAGTAAATTATTATGTATCTAGATGTGACAGATTACAGAAAGGGGGGAGGATGGCCATATATTTGCTGTAAGAATAAATTTCATTGCGTCCCAATCTTTAAATATTTCTGTTCGCAAGAAGTTTAAGCTCCTGGTTGTAGATATGTCCATAAAACCAGAATACACATGTATTTGTTGCATTTACCGATGCCATGGCGGCATTGCTATTGGTGCAGAGTGTTTAACCCCTTTTTATCCTGTGTTAGGTCATATTAGGGACATTTTGATCTGGATTGAATATCCCCGACCTCAGCTCAATGTAGAGTATATGCAATGACTTTAATCTGTCTCAATTGATCTCAAAACCCACACGGCTAAATGTGAAAAACCCTGTTAACTCCTCATTGATCGATTGAAATCTTACTAATAACCCCCATAAAATTTGTCTGGTGTAGTATTTGCATATGATCTCAGTTATCATTGTCCCATAGTATGTATTAGAGAACACCAAATACTAATCCTTGTTTAATTAAGAAGAGACATTTAAGAAGTTCTCCTCAAGGGTTTCTACGTGACATGTTCTACTCTGATTTACCATTGTCTCCTGTATTCCGACCCTGAGTTGTATCTTCGTCAGGTCATCTCTACTCAGGCTCTACTCTGATTTAGCCACTGTCTCCTGTATTCCTGACCCTGAGTTGGCTCTAGAAAATGTATCCTCATATATTATCCTCTGGCAGATAAACAAATCCTTTAAACAATTCAGAGTCAAAGATAAATCTAGCGCTTGGTTTTCTTCAGCGCTATCTGAGCTCATTCAGATGAGAAATCAGTCCTGGGCCAGAGCAAGGAAAAACAGACTGTAGAGGACTGGCAATCTTTCAGCCAAATGAAAAACAGATGTACTACTCAATTAAGAAAGCTAAATCATTTAGGAAAACAGTCAATGCACTGAAGCGTACAAATTCCTCTTCTTCCCTGCCGAAGCAAGTTCTGTCTGATTCTGGCATCAAACTGAGAAGAATGGAAATAAATGATGCTCTTAATCATAATTTTATCTCAGCAGGCTTTTATTTGAGAGAAACAGTGGTTTAATTGACCCTGGTCAGTCATTCGACTGCTCTTCCCTCTGCCCAACCTCTAGCTGACTCTATGGTTAACCCGTTAACTTCTTCTGAATCTGTTTTCATTTCAACAATTTCCTGTCTGTGATTGTGCTAGACTCCTTGCTTAAGATTGATGTAAAATTTTTAAAATCCACTGGGGCTGATATGCTTTCTCCATTTTTGCTGCACTCTCTGTCCCACTGATTGCTGAATCACTTACACCTATTTTTAGCCTGCTGATTATATCTGGTACTATCCCCAAGGTTTGGAAAGTGGCCCATGTACTCCCCCTTCACAAAGGTGGTGACCCTTGCGATCTAAATAATTATCGCCCTATTTCTAAACTTTCTTGCCTAGCTAAAATATTAGAATCCTCGATTAAGATAAAAAAATCCCATAAATGATCAGCTAAGATCATTCTTATCTTTGAAATCTATTCTAAATGTACATCAGTCAGGTTTTAGACCAGGTAATAGCACTATCTCTGCTGATAAAAAGCAACGTGCTGCCCTCTTCATTGACCTGTCAAAGGCTTTCAATACTGTTGATCACTCACTTCTAATTCAGAGGATTTCCTCAATTGGCCTAGACCAGGCTGCATGTAACTGGTTGAAACATTACTTGACATATTTACTGATGTGTTAAATCAGGTTTCCTGGATATTACGGCAGGTCTCCTGCATGGGGCGATTCTGGGTCCTGTTTACATTAACAATATTGACTCGTCTGTAAACAACTGTAACCTGCACGCCGATGATACTGTTTTGTATGCTATTGCCCTCATGGTTGACAGGCTCTATCTGAACTACAGTCTGCCTTTATCTTATTACAGAAAAACGTTATTGACCCAAAATTAGTACTGAATGCAGATAAAACGAAGTTTATGTTGTTTTCTAGAGCATATAAAAATAACTGATTTAAGCATATGTACTTTGAATGGTGTCCATATTGAACATGTCCCGCTTACAAATCTCTGGGAATCTGGACAGATGAAAAGTCTCTTATCATATTGATAAGTTAGTGACAATGGGCTTCTTCTATAGAAATTGGTCCTGCCTCTCGCTACATAGTAGATAGCAGATTATTCAGTCGATGTTCCAAGGCTATGGTGACGTCATTTCCTGTACATGAACACAGCTGCCACTTCATTAAAGCCATTAGATGCAGTTGATCATGACACACTGTGGTTGATTATTTAACCTTTATCCAACTAGGCAAGTCAGTTAAGCACACGTTCTTTCTTATTTACAGTGGCGGCCTATTCTGGCAAAACCTGGACGACGCTGGGCTCATTGTGCGCCGCCCTATGGGACTCCCAATCACGGCCGATTGTGATACAGCCTGGAATCAAGCCAGGGTCTGTAGTGACACCTCTAGCACTTAGATGCAGTGGCCTAGACCGCTGCCCCACGCTGGATATATTTTACATTTGAGATTCTTCAAAGTAGCCACTTTATGGGAGACAATTTCAGTACTCATCACTGTATTCTCCTGCAAAAAGTTGGTCCCTCTGATGTCACGTAGCTTGATAAAATGCTATGTTTTCATTTATAAAGCTCTTTTACAAAAGGTCCCACTGTACCTAACACATTTAGGGACAAGAGTGTGCAAAGCTGTCATCAAGGCAAAACGTGGCTACTTTAAAGAATCTCAAATATAAAATATAAAAATGTTTGGTTACTACATGATTCCATGTGTATTTCATAGTTTTGATGTCTTCACTACTATTCTACAATGTAGAAAATAGTACAAATAAAGAAAAATCCTTGAATGCGTAAGGTAGGTTGCAAACTTTTGACTGTGTACTTTTATGATTTTTTGGAAAATGATGTATCAAACATGTTTAATGGGATCGCTGCAAGACCATATGTGTCCGTTTCTGAGGGTTTGGAAAATGATCCATCAGACATGTTTAATGGATCGCTGCAAGACCATTCATGTGTCCAGTTTTCTGAGGGTTGGAAATGATCCATCAGACATGTTTTTAATGGGATCGCTGCAAGACCATTCATGTGTCCAGTTTTCTGAGGGTTTGGAAAATGATCCATCAGACATGTTTAATGGGATCGCTGCAAGACCATTCATGTGTCCAGTTTTCTGAGGGTTTGGAAAATGATCCATCAGACATGTTTAATGGGATCGCTGCAAGACCATTCATGTGTCCAGTTTTCTGAGGGTTTGGAAAATGATCAGTCAGACATGTTTAATGGGATCGCTGCAAGACCATTCATGTGTCCAGTTTTCTGAGGGTTTGGAAAATGATCCATCAGACATGTTTAATGGGATCGCTGCAAGACCATTCATGTGTCCAGTTTTCTGAGGGTTTGGAAAATGATCCATCAGACATGTTTAATGGGATCGCTGCAAGACCATTCATGTGTCCAGTTTTCTGAGGGTTTGGAAAATGATCCATCAGACATGTTTAATGGGATCGCTGCAAGACCATTCATGTGTCCAGTTTTCTGAGGGTTTGGAAAATGATCCATCAGACATGTTTAATGGGATCGCTGCAAGACCATTCATGTGTCCAGTTTTCTGAGGGTTTGGAAAATGATCCATCAGACATGTTTAATGGATCGCTGCAAGACCATTCATGTGTCCAGTTTTCTGAGGGTTTGGAAAATGATCCATCAGACATGTTTAATGGGATCGCTGCAAGACCATTCATGTGTCCAGTTTCTGAGGGTTTGGAAATGATCCATCAGACAGGTTAATGGGATCGCTGCAAGACCATTCATGTGTCCAGTTTTCTGAGGGTTTGGAAAATGATCCATCAGACATGTTTAATGGGATCGCTGCAAGACCATTCATGTGTCCAGTTTTCTGAGGGTTTGGAAAATGATCCATCAGACATGTTAATGGGATCGCTGCAAGACCATTCATGTGTCCAGTTTTCTGAGGGTTTGGAAAATGATCCATCAGACATGTTTAATGGGATCGCTGCAAGACCATTCATGTGTCCAGTTTTCTGAGGGTTTGGAAAATGATCCATCAGACATGTTTAATGGGATCGCTGCAAGACCATTCATGTGTCCAGTTTTCTGAGGGTTTGGAAAATGATCCATCAGACATGTTTAATGGGATCGCTGCAAGACCATTCATGTGTCCAGTTTTCTGAGGGTTTGGAAAATGATCCATCAGACATGTTTAATGGGATCGCTGCAAGACCATTCATGTGTCCAGTTTTCTGAGGGTTGGAAAATGATCCATCAGACATGTTTAATGGGATCGCTGCAAGACCATTCATGTGTCCAGTTTTCTGAGGGTTTGGAAAATGATCCATCAGACATGTTTAATGGGATCGCTGCAAGACCATTCATGTGTCCCAGTTTTCCTGAGGGTTTGGAAAATGATCCATCAGACATGTTTAATGGTGTCGCTGCAAGACCATTCATGTGTCCAGTTTTCTGAGGGTTTGGAAAATGATCCATCAGACATGTTTAATGGATCGCTGCAAGAACCATTCATGTGGTCCAGTTTTCTGAGGGTTTGGAAAATGATCCATCAGACATGTTAATGGGATCGCTGCAAGACATTCATGTGTCCAGTTTTCTGAGGGTTTGGAAAATGATCCATCAGACATGTTTAATGGGATCGCTGCAAGACCATTCATGTGTCCAGTTTTCTGAGGGTTTGGAAAATGATCCATCAGACATGTTTAATGGGATCGCTGCAAGACCATTCATGTGTCCAGTTTTCTGAGGGTTTGGAAAATGATCCATCAGACATGTTTAATGGGATCGCTGCAAGACCATTCATGTGTCCAGTTTTCTGGGGTTGGAAAATGATCCATCAGACATGTTTAATGGGATCGCTGCAAGACCATTCATGTGTCCAGTTTTCTGAGGGTTGGAAAATGATCCATCAGACATGTTTAATGGGATCGCTGCAAGACCATTCATGTGTCCAGTTTCTGAGGGTTTGGAAAATGATCCATCAGACATGTTTAATGGGATCGCTGCAAGACCATTCATGTGTCCAGTTGTCTGAGGGTTTGGAAATGATCCATCAGACATGTTTAATGGGATCGCTGCAAGACCATTCATGTGTCCAGTTTTCTGAGGGTTTGGAAAATGATCCATCAGACATGTTTAATGGGATCGCTGCAAGACCATTCATGTGTCCAGTTTTCTGAGGGTTTGGAAAATGATCCATCAGACATGTTTAATGGGATCGCTGCAAGACCATTCATGTGTCCAGTTTTCTGAGGGTTTGGAAAATGATCCATCAGACATATTTAATGGGATCGCTGCCAAGACCATTCATGTGTCCAGTTTTTCTGAGGGTTTGGAAAATGATCCATCAGACATGTACTTAATGGGACGCTGCAAGACCATTCATGTGTCCAGTTTTCTGAGGGTTTGGAAAATGATCCATCAGACATGTTTAATGGATCGCTGCAAGACATTCATGTGTCCAGTTTTCTGAGGGTTTGGAAAATGATCCATCAGACATGTTTAATGGGATCGCTGCAAGACCATTCATGTGTCCAGTTTTCTGAGGGTTTGGAAAATGATCCATCAGACATGTTTATGGGATCGCTGCAAGACATTCATGTGCTCCAGTTTTCTGAGGGTTTGGAAAATGATCCATCAGACATGTTTAATGGGATCGCTGCAAGAACATTCATGTGTCCAGTTTTTCGAGGGTTTGGAAAATGATCCATCAGACATGTTTAATGGGATCGCTGCAAGACCATTCATGTGTCCAGTTTCTGAGGGTTTGGAAAATGATCCATCAGACATGTTAATGGGATCGCTGCAAGACCATTCATGTGTCCAGTTTTCTGAGGGTTTGGAAAATGATCCATCAGACATAGTTTAATGGGATCGCTGCAAGACCATTCATGTGTCCAGTTTTCTGAGGGTTTGGAAAATGATCCATCAGACATGTTTAATGGGATCGCTGCAAGACCATTCATGTGTCCAGTTTTCTGAGGGTTTGGAACAATGATCCATCAGACATGTTTAATGGGATCGCTGCAAGACCATTCATGTGTCCAGTTTTCTGAGGGTTTGGAAAATGATCCATCAGACATGTTTAATGGGATCGCTGCAAGACCATTCATGTGTCCAGTTTTCTGAGGGTTTGGAAAATGATCCATCAGACATGTTAAATGGGATCGCTGCAAGACCATTCATGTGTCCAGTTTTCTGAGGGTTTGGAAAATGATCCATCAGACATGTTTAATGGGATCGCTGCAAGACCATTCATGTGTCCAGTTTTCTGAGGGTTTGGAAAATGATCCATCAGACATGTTTAATGGGATCGCTGCAAGACCATTCATGTGTCCAGTTTTCTGAGGTTTGGAAAATGATCTATCAGACATGTTTAATGGGATCGCTGCAAGACCATTCATGTGTCCAGTTTTCTGAGGGTTTGGGAAAATGATCCATCAGACATGTTTAATGGGGATCGCTGCAAGACCATTCATGTGTCCAGTTTCTGAGGGTTTGGAAAATGATCCATCAGACATGTTTAATGGGATCGCTGCAAGACCATTCATGTGTCCAGTTTTCTGAGGGTTTGGAAAATGATCCATCAGACATGTTTAATGGGATCGCTGCAAGACCATTCATGTGTCCAGTTTTCTGAGGGTTTTGGAAAATGATCCATCAGACATGTTTAATGGATCGCTGCTCAAGACCATTCATGTGTCCAGTTTTCTGAGGGTTGGAAAAATGATCCATCAGACATGTTTAATGGGATCGCTGCAAGACCATTCATGTGTCCAGTTTTCTGAGGGTTTGGAAAATGATCCATCAGACATGTTTAATGGGATCGCTGCAAGACCATTCATGTGGTCCAGTTTTCTAGGGGTTTGGAAAATGATCTCTCAGACATGTTTTAATGGGAATCGCTGCAAGACCATTCATGTGTCCAGTTTTCTGAGGGTTTGGAAAATGATCCATCAGACATGTTTTAATGGGATCGCTGCAAGACCATTCATGTGTCCAGTTTTCTGAGGGTTTGGAAAATGATCCATCAGACATGTTTAATGGGATCGCTGCAAGACCATTCATGTGTCCAGTTTTCTGAGGGTTTGGAAAATGATCCTCAGACATGTTTAATGGGATCGCTGCAAGACCATTCATGTGTCCAGTTTTCTGAGGGTTTGGAAAATGATCCATCAGACATGTATTAATGGGATCGCTGCAAGACCATTCATGTGTCCAGTTTTCTGAGGGTTTGGAAAATGATCCATCAGACATGTTTAATGGGATCGCTGCAAGACCATTCATGTGTCCAGTTTTCTGAGGGTTTGGAAAATGATCCATCAGACATGTTTAATGGGATCGCTGCAAGACCATTCATGTGTCCAGTTTTCTGAGGGTTTGGAAAATGATCCATCAGACATGTTTAATGGGATCGCTGCAAGACCATTCATGTGTCCAGTTTTCTGAGGGTTTGGAAAATGATCCATCAGACATGTTTAATGGGATCGCTGCAAGACCATCATGTGTCCAGTTTTCTGAGGGTTTGGAAAATGATCCATCAGACATGTTTAATGGGATCGCTGCAAGACCATTCATGTGTCCAGTTTTCTGAGGGTTTGGAAAATGATCCATCAGACATGTTTAATGGGATCGCTGCAAGACCATTCATGTGTCCAGTTTCTGAGGGTTTGGAAAATGATCCATCAGACATGTTTAATGGGATCGCTGCAAGACCATTCATGTGTCCAGTTTTCTGAGGGTTTGGAAAATGATCCATCAGACATGTTTAATGGGATCGCTGCAAGACCATTCATGTGTCCAGTTTTCTGAGGGTTTGGAAAATGATCCTCAGACATGTTTAATGGGATCGCTGCAAGACCATTCATGTGTCCCAGTTTTCTGAGGGTTTGGAAAATGATCCCATCAGACATGTTTAATGGGATCGCTGCAAGACCATTCATGTGTCCAGTTTTCTGAGGGTTTGGAAAATGATCCATCAGACATGTTTAATGGGATCGCTGCAAGACCATTCATGTGTCCAGTTGTCTGAGGGTTTGGAAAATGATCCATCAGACATGTTTAATGGGATCGCTGCAAGACCATTCATGTGTCCAGTTTTCTGAGGGTTTGGAAAATGATCCATCAGACATGTTTAATGGGATCGCTGCAAGACCATTCATGTGTCCAGTTTCTGAGGGTTTGGAAAATGATCCATCAGACATGTTTAATGGGATCGCTGCAAGACCATTCATGTGTCCAGTTTTCTGAGGGTTTGGAAAATGATCCATCAGACATGTTTAATGGGGATCGCTGCAAGACCATTCATGTGTCCAGTTTTCTGAGGGTTGGAAAATGATCCATCAGACATGTTTAATGGGATCGCTGCAAGACCATTCATGTGTCCAGTTTTCTGAGGGTTTGGAAAATGATCCATCAGACATGTTTAATGGGATCGCTGCAAGACCATTCATGTGTCCAGTTTTCTGAGGGTTTGGAAAATGATCCATCAGACATGTTTAATGGGATCGCCTGCAAGAACCATTCATGTGTCCAGTTTTCTGAGGGTTTGGAAAATGATCCATCAGACATGTTTAATGGGATCGCTGCAAGACCATTCATGTGTCCAGTTTTCTGAGGGTTTGGAAAATGATCCATCAGACATGTTTAATGGGATCGCTGCAAGACCATTCATGTGTCCAGTTTTCTGAGGGTTTGGAAAATGATCCATCAGACATGTTTAATGGGATCGCTGCAAGACCATTCATGTGTCCAGTTTTCTGAGGGTTTGGAAAATGATCCATCAGACATGTTTAATGGGATCGCTGCAAGACCATTCATGTGTCCAGTTTTCTGAGGGTTTGGAAAATGATCCATCAGACATGTTTAATGGGATCGCTGCAAGACCATTCATGTGTCCAGTTTTCTGAGGGTTTGGAAAATGATCCATCAGACATGTTTAATGGGATCGCTGCAAGACCATTCATGTGTCCAGTTTTCTGAGGGTTTGGAAAATGATCCATCAGACATGTTTAATGGGATCGCTGCAAGACCATTCATGTGTCCAGTTTTCTGAGGGTTTGGAAAATGATCCATCAGACATGTTTAATGGGATCGCTGCAAGACCATTCATGTGTCCAGTTTTCTGAGGGTTTGGAAAATGATCCATCAGACATGTTTAATGGGATCGCTGCAAGACCATTCATGTGTCCAGTTTTCTGAGGGTTTGGAAAATGATCCATCAGACATGTTTAATGGGATCGCTGCAAGACCATTCATGTGTCCAGTTTTCTGAGGGTTGGAAAATGATCCATCAGACATGTTTAATGGGATCGCTGCAAGACCATTCATGTGTCCAGTTTTCTGAGGGTTTGGAAAATGATCCATCAGACATGTTTAATGGGATCGCTGCAAGACCATTCATGTGTCCAGTTTTCTGAGGGTTTGGAAAATGATCCATCAGACATGTTTAATGGGATCGCTGCAAGACCATTCATGTGTCCAGTTTTCTGAGGGTTTGGAAAATGATCCATCAGACATGTTTAATGGGATCGCTGCAAGACCATTCATGTGTCCAGTTTTCTGAGGGTTTGGAAAATGATCCATCAGACATGTTTAATGGGATCGCTGCAAGACCATTCATGTGTCCAGTTTTCTGAGGGTTTGGAAAATGATCCATCAGACATGTTTAATGGGATCGCTGCAAGACCATTCATGTGTCCAGTTTCTGAGGGTTTGGAAAATGATCCATCAGACATTTTAATGGGATCGCTGCAAGACCATTCATGTGTCCAGTTTCTGAGGGTTTGGAAAATGATCCATCAGACATGTTTAATGGGATCGCTGCAAGACCATTCATGTGTCCAGTTTTCTGAGGGTTTGGAAATGATCCATCAGACATGTTTAATGGGATCGCTGCAAGACCATTCATGTGTCCAGTTTTCTGAGGGTTTGGAAAATGATCCATCAGACATGTTTAATGGGATCGCTGCAAGACCATTCATGTGTCCAGTTTTCTGAGGGTTTGGAAAATGATCCATCAGACATGTTTAATGGGATCGCTGCAAGACCATTCATGTGTCCAGTTTTCTGAGGGTTTGGAAAATGATCCATCAGACATGTTTAATGGGATCGCGCAAGACCATTCATGTGTCCAGTTTTCTGAGGGTTTGGAAAATGATCCATCAGACATGTTTAATGGGATCGCTGCAAGACCATTCATGTGTCCAGTTTTCTGAGGGTTTGGAAAATGATCCATCAGACATGTTTAATGGGATCGCTGCAAGACCATTCATGTGTCCAGTTTTCTGAGGGTTTGGAAAATGATCCATCAGACATGTTTAATGGGATCGCTGCAAGACCATTCATGTGTCCAGTTTTCTGAGGGTTTGGAAAATGATCCATCAGACATGTTTAATGGGATCGCTGCAAGACCATTCATGTGTCCAGTTTTCTGAGGGTTTGGAAAATGATCCATCAGACATGTTTAATGGGATCGCTGCAAGACCATTCATGTGTCCAGTTTTCTGAGGGTTTGGAAAATGATCCATCAGACATGTTTAATGGGATCGCTGCAAGACCATTCATGTGTCCAGTTTTCTGAGGGTTTGGAAAATGATCCATCAGACATGTTTAATGGGATCGCTGCAAGACCATTCATGTGTCCAGTTTTCTGAGGGTTTGGAAAATGATCCATCAGACATGTTAATGGGATCGCTGCAAGACCATTCATGTGTCCAGTTTTCCTGAGGGTTTGGAAAATGATCCTATCAGACATGTTTAATGGGATCGACTGCAAGACCATTCATGTGTCCAGTTTTCTGAGGTTTGGAAAATGATCCATCAGACATGTTTTAATGGGATCGCTGCAAGACCATTCATGTGTCCAGTTTTTCTGAGGGGTTTGGAAAATGATCCATCAGACATGTTTAATGGGATCCTGCAGACCATTCATGTGTCCAGTTTTCTGAGGGTTTGGAAAATGATCCATCAGACATGTTTATGGGATCGCTGCAAGACCATTCATGTGTCCAGTTTTCTGAAGGGTTTGGAAAATGATCCATCAGACATGTTTAATGGGATCGCTGCAAGACCATTCTGTGTCCAGTTTTCTGAGGGTTTGGAAAATGATCCATCAGAAATGTTTAATGGGATCGCTGCAAGACCATTCTCATGTGTCCAGTTGTCTGAGGGTTTGGAAATGATCATCAGACATGTTTAATGGGATCGCTGCAAGACATTCATGGTCCAGTTTCTGAGGGTTTGGAAATGATCATCAGACATGTTTAATGGGATCGCTGCAAGACCATTCATGTGTCCAGTTTTCTGAGGGTTTTGGAAAATGATCCATCAGACATGTTAATGGGATCGCTGCAAGACCATCATGTGTCCAGTTTGTCTGAGGGTTTGGAAAATGATCCATCAGACATGTTTAATGGATCGCTGCAAGACCATTCATTGTCCAGTTTTCTGAGGGTTTGGAAAATGATGCCATCAGACATGTTTAATGTTAAGGGGATCGCTGCAAGACCATTCATGTGTCCAGTTTTCTGAGGGTTTGGAAAATGATCCCATCAGACATGTTTAATGGGATCGCTGCAAGACCATTCATGTGTCCAGTTTTCTGAGGGTTTGGAAAATGATCCATCAGACATGTTTAATGTGGATCGCTGGCAAGACCATTCATGTTTCCAGTTTTTCTGAGGTTTGGAAAATGATCATCAGACCTGTTTATGGGAATCACTGCCAGACATTCATGTGTCCAGTTTTCTGAGGGTTTGGAAAATGATCCATCAGACATGTTAATGGGATCGCTGCAAGACCATTCATGTGTCCAGTTTTCTGAGGGTTTGGAAAATGATCCATCAGACATGTTTATGGGATCGCTTGCAAGACATTCATGTGTCCAGTTTTCTGAGGGTTTGGAAAATGATCCATCAGACATGTTTAATGGGATCGCTGCAAGACCATTCATGTGTCCAGTTTTCTGAGGGTTTGGAAAATGATCCATCAGACATGTTTAATGGGATCGCTGCAAGACCATTCATGTGTCCAGTTTTCTGAGGGTTTGGAAATGATCCATCAGACAGTTTAATGGGATCGCTTGCAAGACCATTCATGTGTCCAGTTTTCTGAGGGTTTGGAAAATGATCCATCAGACATGTTTAATGGGATTCGCTGGCAAGACCATTCATGTGTCCAGTTTTCTGAGGGTTTGGAAAATGATCCATCAGACATGTTTAATTGGATCGCTGCAAGACCATTCCATGTGTCCAGTTTTCTGAGGGTTTGGAAAATGATCCATCAGACATGTTTAATGGGATCGCTGCAAGACCATTCATGTGTCCAGTTTTCTGAGGGTTTGGAAAATGATCCATCAGACATGTTTAATGGGATCGCTGCAAGACCATTCATGTGTCCAGTTTTCTGAGGGTTTGGAAAATGATCCATCAGACATGTTTAATGGGATCGCTGCAAGACCATTCATGTGTCCAGTTTTCTGAGGGTTTGGAAAATGATCCATCAGACATGTTTAATGGGATCGCTGCAAGACCATTCATGTGTCCAGTTTTCTGAGGGTTTGGAAAATGATCCATCAGACATGTTTAATGGGATCGCTGCAAGACCATTCATGTGTCCAGTTTTCTGAGGGTTTGGAAAATGATCCATCAGACATGTTTAATGGGATCGCTGCAAGACCATTCATGTGTCCAGTTTTCTGAGGGTTTGGAAAATGATCCATCAGACATGTTTAATGGGATCGCTGCAAGACCATTCATGTGTCCAGTTTTCTGAGGGTTTGGAAAATGATCCATCAGACATGTTTATGGGATGCTGCAAAGACCATTCATGTGTCCAGTTTTCTGAGGGTTTGGAAAATGATCCATCAGACATGTTTAATGGGATGCTGCAAGACCATTCATGTGTCCAGTTTTCTGAGGGGTTTGGAAAATGATCATCAGACATGTTTTAATGGGATCGCTGCAAGACCATTCATGTGTCCAGTTTTCTGAGGGTTTGGAAAATGATCCATCAGACATGTTTAATGTTAGGATCCGCTGCAAGACCATTCATGTGTCCAGTTTTCTGAGGGTTTGGAAATGATCCATCAGACATGTTTAATGGGATCGCTGCAAAGACCATTCATGTGTCCAGTTTTCTGAGGGTTTGGAAATGATCCATCAGACATGTTTAATGGGATCGCTGCAAGACCATTCATGTGTCCAGTTGTCTGAGGGTTTGGAAATGATCCATCAGACATGTTTAATGGATCGCTGCAAGACCATTCATGTGTCCAGTTTTCTGAGGGTTTGGAAATGATCTATCAGACATGTTTCAATGGGATTCTGCGAAGACCATTCCATGTGTACCAGTTTTCTGAGGGTTTGGTAAAACTTATCCATGCAGACACTGTTTAATTGGGACTGCTGCAAGGACCATTCATGTGTCCAGTTTTCTGAGGGTTTGGAAAATGATCCCATCAGAAGCATGTTTAATACTGGGATCGCTGCAATGGCATTTCATGTGTCCAGTTATTCTGAGGGTTTTGGTAAATGATCCCATCAGACATGTTTAGGTTAATGGGATCCGCTGGCAAGACCATTCATGTCGTCCAGTTTTCTGAGGGGGTGTTTGGAAATGATCCATCAGATATGGTTTATGGGATCGGCTGGCACAGACCATTCATGTGTCCAAGTCAGTTGTCTGAGGGTTTGAAATGATCCATCAGACATGTTTAATAGGGCATCGCTGGCAAGACCATTCATGTGTCCAGTTGTCCTGAGGGTTTGCGAAAATGATCCATCAGACATGTTTAATGGGACTCTGCTGCAAGACCCATTCATGTCTCCAGTTTTCCTGAGCGGTTCTGGAAAATGATCCATCAGACATGTTTAATGGGATCGCTGCAAGACCATTCATGTGTCCAGTTTTCTGAGGGTTTGGAAAATGATCCATCAGACATGTTTAATGGGATCGCTGCAAGACCATTCATGTGTCCAGTTTTCTGAGGGTTTGGAAAATGATCCATCAGACATGTTTAATGGGATCGCCTGCAAGACCATTCATGTGTCCAGTTTTCTGAGGGTTGGAAAATGATCCATCAGACATGTTTAATGGGATCGCTGCAAGACCATTCATGTGTCCAGTTTTCTGAGGGTTTGGAAAATGATCCATCAGACATGTTAGTTAATGGGATCGCTGCAAGACCATTCATGTGTCCAGTTTTCTGAGGGTTTGGAAAATGATCCATCAGACATGTTTAATGGGATAGCTGCAAGACCATTCATGTGTCCAGTTTTCTGAGGGTTTGGAAAATGATCCATCAGACATGTTTTAATGGGATCGCTGCAAGACCATTCATGTGTCCAGTTTTCTGAGGGTTTGGAAAAATGATCCATCAGACATGTTTAATGGGATCGCTGCAAGACCATTCATGTGTCCAGTTTTCTGAGGGTTTGGAAAATGATCCATCAGACATGTTTAATGGGATCGCCGCAAGACCATTCATGTGTCCAGTTTTCTGAGGGTTTGGAAAATGATCCATCAGACATGTTTAATGGGATCGCTGCAAGACCATTCATGTGTCCCAGTTTTCTGAGGGTTTGGAAAATGATCCATCAGACATGTTAATGGGATCGCTGCAAGACCATTCATGTGTCCAGTTTTCTGAGGGTTTGGAAATGATCCATCAGACATGTTTAATGGGATCGCTGCCAAGACCATTCATGTGTCCAGTTTTCTGAGGGTTTGGAAAATGATCCATCAGACATGTTTATGGGATCGCTGCAAGACCATTCATGTGTCCAGTTTCCTGAGGGTTTGGAAAATGATCCATCAGACATGTTTAATGGGATCGCTGCAAAGACCATTCATGTGTCCAGTTTTCTGAGGGTTTGGAAAATGATCCATCAGACATGTTTAATGGGATCGCTGCAAGACCATTCATGTGTCCAGTTGTCTGAGGGTTTGGAAAATGATCCATCAGACATGTTTAATGGGATCGCTGCAAGACCATTCATGTGTCCAGTTTTCTGAGGGGTTGGAAAAATGATCCATCAGACATGTTTAATGGATCGCTGCAAGACCATTCATGTGTCCAGTTTTCTGGGGTTTGGGAAAATGATCCATCAGACATGTTTAATGGATCGGCTGCAAGACCATTCATGTGTCCAGTTTTCTGAGGGTTTGGAAAATGATCCATCAGACATGTTTAATGGGATCGCTGCAAGACCATTCATGTGTCCAGTTTTCTAGAGGGTTTGGAAAATGATCCATCAGACATGTTTATTGTTAATGGGATCGCTGCAAGACCATTCATGTGTCCAGTTTTCTGAGGGTTTGGAAATGATCCATCAGACATGTTTAATGGGATCGCTGCAAGACCATTCATGTGTCCAGTTTGTCTGAGGGTTTGGAAAATGATCCATCAGACATGTTTAATGGGATCGCTGCAAGACCATGCATGTGTCCAGTTTTCTGAGGGTTTGGAAAATGATCCATCAGACATGTTAATGGGATCGCTGCAAGACCATTCATGTGTCCAGTTTTCTGAGGGTTTGGAAAATGATCCATCAGACATGTTTAATGGGATCGCTGCAAGACCATTCATGTGTCCAGTTTTCTGAGGGTTTGGAAATGATCCATCAGACATGTTTAATGTTAATGGATCGCTGCCAAGACCATTCATGTGTCCAGTTTTCTGAGGGTTTGGAAAATGATCCATCAGACATGTTTAATGGGATCGCGGCAAGACCATTCATGTGTCCCAGTTTTTCTGAGGGTTTGGAAAATGATCCATCAGACATGTTTAATGGGATCGCTGCAAGACCATTCATGTGTCCAGTTTTCTGAGGGTTTGGAAAATGATCCATCAGACATGTTTAATGGGATCGCTGCAAGACCATTCATGTTCCAGTTTTCTGAGGGTTTGGAAAATGATCCATCAGACATGTTTAATGGGATCGCTGCAAGACCATTCATGTGTCCAGTTTTCTGAGGGGTTTGGAAATGATCCATCAGACATGTTAATGGGATCGCTGCAAGACCCTTCATGTGTCCAGTTTTCTTGAGGGTTTGGAAAATGATCCATCAGACATGTTTAATGGGATCGCTCGCAAGACCATTCATGTGTCCAGTTTTCTGAGGGTTTGGAAATGATCCATCAGACATGTTTAATGGGATCGCTGCAAGACCATTCATGTGTCCAGTTTTCTGAGGGTTTGGAAATGATCCATCAGACATGTTTAATGGGATCTCTGCAAGACCATTCATGGTCCAGTTTTCTGAGGGTTTGGAAAATGATCCATCAGACATGTTTAATGGGATCGTCTGCAATGACCATTCATGTGTCCAGTTTTCTGAGGGTTTGGAAAATGATCCATCAGACATGTTTAATGGGATCGCTGCAAGACCATTCATGTGTCCAGTTTTCTGAGGGTTTGGAAAATGATCCATCAGACATGTTTAATGGGATCGCTGCAAGACCATTCATGTGTCCAGTTTTCTGAGGGTTTGGAAAATGATCCATCAGACATGTTTAATGGGATCGCTGCAAGACCATTCATGTGTCCAGTTTTCTGAGGGTTTGGAAAATGATCCATCAGACATGTTTAATGGGATCGCTGCAAGACCATTCATGTGTCCAGTTTTCTGAGGGTTTTGGAAAATGATCCATCAGACATGTTTAATGGGATCGCTGCAAGACCATTCATGTGTCCAGTTTCTGAGGGTTTGGAAAATGATCCATCAGACATTTTAATGGGATCGCTGCAAGACCATTCATGTGTCCAGTTTTCTGAGGGTTTGGAAAATGATCCATCAGACATGTTTAATGGGATCGCTGCAAGACCATTCATGTGTCCAGTTGTCTGAGGGTTTGGAAAATGATCCATCAGACATGTTTAATGGGATCGCTGCAAGACCATTCATGTGTCCAGTTTTCTGAGGGTTTGGAAAATGATCCATCAGACATGTTTAATGGGATCGCTGCAAGACCATTCATGTGTCCAGTTTTCTGAGGGTTTGGAAAATGATCCATCAGACATGTTTAATGGGATCGCTGCAAGACCATTCATGTGTCCAGTTTTCTGAGGGTTTGGAAAATGATCCATCAGACATGTTTAATGGGATCGCTGCAAGACCATTCATGTGTCCAGTTTTCTGAGGGTTTGGAAAATGATCCATCAGACATGTTTAATGGGATCGCTGCAAGACCATTCATGTGTCCAGTTTCTGAGGGTTTGGAAAATGATCCATCAGACATGTTTAATGGGATCGCTGCAAGACCATTCATGTGTCCAGTTTTCTGAGGGTTTGGAAAATGATCCATCAGACATGTTTAATGTTAATGGGATCGCTGCAAGACCATTCATGTGTCCAGTTTTCTGAGGGTTTGGAAAATGATCCATCAGACATGTTTAATGGGATCGCTGCAAGACCATTCATGTGTCCAGTTTTCTGAGGGTTTGGAAAATGATCCATCAGACATGTTTAATGGGATCGCTGCAAGACCATTCATGTGTCCAGTTTTCTGAGGGTTTGGAAAATGATCCATCAGACATGTTTAATGGATCGCTGCAAGACCATTCATGTGTCCAGTTTTCTGAGGGTTTGGAAAATGATCCATCAGACATGTTTAATGGGATCGCTGCAAGACCATTCATGTGTCCAGTTTTCTGAGGGTTTGGAAAATGATCCATCAGACATGTTTAATGGGATCGCTGCAAGACCATTCATGTGTCCAGTTTTCTGAGGGTTTGGAAAATGATCCATCAGACATGTTTAATGGGATCGCTGCAAGACCATTCATGTGTCCAGTTTTCTGAGGGTTTGGAAAATGATCCATCAGACATGTTTAATGGGATCGCTGCAAGACCATTCATGTGTCCAGTTTTCTGAGGGTTGGAAAATGATCCATCAGACATGTTTAATGGGATCGCTGCAAGACCATTCATGTGTCCAGTTTTCTGAGGGTTTGGAAAATGATCCATCAGACATGTTTAATGGGATCGCTGCAAGACCATTCATGTGTCCAGTTTTCTGAGGGTTTGGAAAATGATCCATCAGACATGTTTAATGGGATCGCTGCAAGACCATTCATGTGTCCAGTTTTCTGAGGGTTTGGAAAATGATCCATCAGACATGTTTAATGGGATCGCTGCAAGACCATTCATGTGTCCAGTTTTCTGAGGGTTTGGAAAATGATCCATCAGACATGTTTAATGGGATCGCTGCAAGACCATTCATGTGTCCAGTTTTCTGAGGGTTTGGAAAATGATCCATCAGACATGTTTAATGGGATCGCTGCAAGACCATTCATGTGTCCAGTTTTCTGAGGGTTTGGAAAATGATCCATCAGACATGTTTAATGGGATCGCTGCAAGACCATTCATGTGTCCAGTTTTCTGAGGGTTTGGAAAATGATCCATCAGACATGTTTAATGGGATCGCTGCAAGACCATTCATGTGTCCAGTTTTCTGAGGGTTTGGAAAATGATCCATCAGACATGTTTAATGGGATCGCTGCAAGACCATTCATGTGTCCAGTTTTCTGAGGGTTTGGAAAATGATCCATCAGACATGTTTAATGGGATCGCTGCAAGACCATTCATGTGTCCAGTTTTCTGAGGGTTTGGAAAATGATCATCAGACATGTTTAATGGGATCGCTGCAAGACCATTCATGTGTCCAGTTTTCTGAGGGTTTGGAAAATGATCCATCAGACATGTTTAATGGGATCGCTGCAAGACCATTCATGTGTCCAGTTTTCTGAGGGTTTGGAAATGATCCATCAGACATGTTTAATGGGATCGCTGCAAGACCATTCATGTGTCCAGTTTTCTGAGGGTTTGGAAAATGATCCATCAGACATGTTTAATGGGATCGCTGCAAGACCATTCATGTGTCCAGTTTTCTGAGGGTTTGGAAAATGATCCATCAGACATGTTTAATGGGATCGCTGCAAGACCATTCATGTGTCCAGTTTTCTGAGGGTTGGAAAATGATCCATCAGACATGTTAATGGGATCGCTGCAAGACCATTCATGTGTCCAGTTTTCTGAGGGTTTGGAAATGATCCATCAGACATGTTTAATGGGATCGCTGCAAGAACATTCATGTGTCCAGTTTTCTGAGGGTTTGGAAAATGATCCATCAGACATGTTTAATGGGATCGCCTGCAAGACCATTCATGTGTCCAGTTTTCTGAGGGTTTGGAAAATGATCCATCAGACATGTTTAATGGGATCGCTGCAAGACCATTCATGTGTCCCGTTTTCTGAGGTTTGGAAAATGATCCATCAGACATGTTTAATGGGATCGCTCGCAAGACATTCATGTGTCCAGTTTTCTGAGGGTTTGGAAAATGATCCATCAGACATATTTAATGGGATCGCCTGCAAGACCATTCATGTGTCCAGTTTTCTGAGGGTTTGGAAAATGATCCATCAGACATGTTTAATGGGATCGCTGCAAGACCATTCATGTGTCAGTTTTCTGAGGGTTTGGAAAATGATCCATCAGACATGTTTAATGGGATCGCTGCAAGACCATTCATGTGTCCAGTTTTCTGAGGGTTGGAAAATGATCCATCAGACATGTTTAATGGGATCGCTGCAAGACCATTCATGTGTCCAGTTTTCTGAGGGTTTGGAAAATGATCCATCAGACATGTTTAATGGGATCGCTGCAAGACCATTCATGTGTCCAGTTTTCTGAGGGTTTGGAAAATGATCCATCAGACATGTTTAATGGGATCGCTGCAAGACCATTCATGTGTCCAGTTTTCTGAGGGTTTGGAAAATGATCCATCAGACATGTTTAATGGGATCGCTGCAAGACCATTCATGTGTCCAGTTTTCTGAGGGTTTGGAAAATGATCCATCAGACATGTTTAATGGGATCGCTGCAAGACCATTCATGTGTCCAGTTTTCTGAGGGTTTGGAAAATGATCATCAGACATGTTTAATGGGATCGCTGCAAGACCATTCATGTGTCCAGTTTTCTGAGGGTTTGGAAAATGATCCATCAGACATGTTTAATGGGATCGCTGCAAGACCATTCATGTGTCCAGTTTTCTGAGGGTTTGGAAAATGATCCATCAGACATGTTTAATGGGATCGCTGCAAGACCATTCATGTGTTCCAGTTTTCTGAGGGTTTGGAAAATGATCCATCAGACATGTTTATGGGATCGCTGCAAGACCATTCATGTGTCCAGTTTTCTGAGGGTTTGGAAAATGATCCATCAGACATGTTTAATGGGATCGCTGCAAGACCATTCATGTGTCCAGTTTTCTGAGGGTTTGGAAAATGATCCATCAGACATGTTTAATGGGATCGCTGCAAGACCATTCATGTGTCCAGTTTTCTGAGGGTTTGGAAAATGATCCATCAGACATGTTTAATGGGATCGCTGCAAGACCATTCATGTGTCCAGTTTTCTGAGGGTTTGGAAAATGATCCATCAGACATGTTTAATGGATCGCTGCAAGACCATTCATGTGTCCAGTTTTCTGAGGGTTTGGAAAATGATCCATCAGACATGTTTAATGGGATCGCTGCAAGACCATTCATGTGTCCAGTTTTCTGAGGGTTTGGAAAATGATCCATCAGACATGTTTAATGGGATCGCTGCAAGACCATTCATGTGTCCAGTTTTCTGAGGGTTTGGAAAATGATCCATCAGACATGTTTAATGGGATCGCTGCAAGACCATTCATGTGTCCAGTTTTCTAGAGGGTTTGGAAAATGATCCATCAGACATGTATTTAATGGGATCGCTGCAAGACCATTCATGTGTCCAGTTTTCTGAGGGTTTGGAAAATGATCCATCAGACATGTTTAATGGGATCGCTGCAAGACCATTCATGTGTCCAGTTTTCTGAGGGTTTGGAAAATGATCCATCAGACATGTTTAATGGGATCGCTGCAAGACCATTCATGTGTCCAGTTTTCTGAGGGTTTGGAAAATGATCCATCAGACATGTTTAATGGGATCGCTGCAAGACCATTCATGTGTCCAGTTTTCTGAGGGTTTGGAAAATGATCCATCAGACATGTTTAATGGGATCGCTGCAAGACCATTCATGTGTCCAGTTTTCTGAGGGTTTGGAAAATGATCCATCAGACATGTTTAATGGGATCGCTGCAAGACCATTCATGTGTCCAGTTTTCTGAGGGTTTGGAAAATGATCCATCAGACATGTTTAATGGGATCGCTGCAAGACCATTCATGTGTCCAGTTTTCTGAGGGTTTGGAAAATGATCCATCAGACATGTTTAATGGGATCGCTGCAAGACCATTCATGTGTCCAGTTTTCTGAGGGTTTGGAAAATGATCCATCAGACATGTTTAATGGGATCGCTGCAAGACCATTCATGTGTCCAGTTTTCTGAGGGTTTGGAAAATGATCCATCAGACATGTTTAATGGGATCGCTGCAAGACCATTCATGTGTCCAGTTTTCTGAGGGTTTGGAAAATGATCCATCAGACATGTTTAATGGGATCGCTGCAAGACCATTCATGTGTCCAGTTTTCTGAGGGTTTGGAAAATGATCCATCAGACATGTTTAATGGGATCGCTGCCAAGACCATTCATGTGTCCAGTTTTCTGAGGGTTTGGAAAATGATCCATCAGACATGTTTAATGGGATCGCTGCAAGACCATTCATGTGTCCAGTTTTCTGAGGGTTTGGAAAATGATCCATCAGACATGTTTAATGGGATCGCTGCAAGACCATTCATGTGTCCAGTTTTCTGAGGGTTTGGAAAATGATCCATCAGACATGTTTAATGGGATCGCTGCAAGACCATTCATGTGTCCAGTTTTCTGAGGGTTTGGAAAATGATCCATCAGACATGTTTAATGGGATCGCTGCAAGACCATTCATGTGTCCAGTTTTCTGAGGGTTTGGAAAATGATCCATCAGACATGTTTAATGGGATCGCTGCAAGACCATTCATGTGTCCAGTTTTCTGAGGGTTTGGAAAATGATCCATCAGACATGTTTAATGGGATCGCTGCAAGACCATTCATGTGTCCAGTTTTCTGAGGGTTTGGAAAATGATCCATCAGACATGTTTAATGGGATCGCTGCAAGACCATTCATGTGTCCAGTTTTCTGAGGGTTTGGAAAATGATCCATCAGACATGTTTAATGGGATCGCTGCAAGACCATTCATGTGTCCAGTTTTCTGAGGGTTTGGAAAATGATCCATCAGACATGTTTAATGGGATCGCTGCAAGACCATTCATGTGTCCAGTTTTCTGAGGGTTGGAAAATGATCCATCAGACATGTTTAATGGGATCGCTGCAAGACCATTCATGTGTCCAGTTTTCTGAGGGTTTGGAAAATGATCCATCAGACATGTTTAATGGGATCGCTGCAAGACCATTCATGTGTCCAGTTTTCCTGAGGGTTTGGAAAATGATCCATCAGACATATTTAATGGGATCGCTGCAAGACCATTCATGTGTCCAGTTTTCTGAGGGTTTGGAAAATGATCCATCAGACATGTTTAATGGGGATCGCTGCAAGACCATTCATGTGTCCAGTTTTCTGAGGGTTTGGAAAATGATCCATCAGACATGTTTAATGGGATCGCTGCAAGACCATTCATGTGTCCAGTTTTCTGAGGGTTGGAAAATGATCCATCAGACATGTTTAATGGGATCGCTGCAAGACCATTCATGTGTCCAGTTTTCTGAGGGTTTGGAAAATGATCCATCAGACATGTTTAATGGGATCGCTGCAAGACCATTCATGTGTCCAGTTTTCTGAGGGTTTGGAAAATGATCCATCAGACATGTTTAATGGGATCGCTGCAAGACCATTCATGTGTCCAGTTTTCTGAGGGTTTGGAAAATGATCCATCAGACATGTTTAATGGGATCGCTGCAAGACCATTCATGTGTCCAGTTTTCTGAGGGTTTGGAAAATGATCCATCAGACATGTTTAATGGGATCGCTGCAAGACCATTCATGTGTCCAGTTTTCTGAGGGTTTGGAAAATGATCCATCAGACATGTTTAATGGGATCGCTGCAAGACCATTCATGTGTCCAGTTTTCTGAGGGTTTGGAAAATGATCCATCAGACATGTTTAATGGGATCGCTGCAAGACCATTCATGTGTCCAGTTTTCTGAGGGTTTGGAAAATGATCCATCAGACATGTTTAATGGGATCGCTGCAAGACCATTCATGTGTCCAGTTTTCTGAGGGTTTGGAAATGATCCATCAGACATGTTTAATGGGATCGCTGCAAGACCATTCATGTGTCCAGTTTTCTGAGGGTTTGGAAAATGATCCATCAGACATGTTTAATGGGATCGCTGCAAGACCATTCATGTGTCCAGTTTTCTGAGGGTTTGGAAAATGATCCATCAGACATGTTTAATGGGATCGCTGCAAGACCATTCATGTGTCCAGTTTTCTGAGGGTTTGGAAAATGATCCATCAGACATGTTTAATGGGATCGCTGCAAGACCATTCATGTGTCCAGTTTTCTGAGGGTTTGGAAAATGATCCATCAGACATGTTTAATGGGATCGCTGCAAGACCATTCATGTGTCCAGTTTTCTGAGGGTTTGGAAAATGATCCATCAGACATGTTTAATGGGATCGCTGCAAGACCATTCATGTGTCCAGTTTTCTGAGGGTTTGGAAAATGATCCATCAGACATGTTTAATGGGATCGCTGCAAGACCATTCATGTGTCCAGTTTTCTGAGGGTTTGGAAAATGATCCATCAGACATGTTTAATGGGATCGCTGCAAGACCATTCATGTGTCCAGTTTTCTGAGGGTTTGGAAAATGATCCATCAGACATGTTTAATGGGATCGCTGCAAGACCATTCATGTGTCCAGTTTTCTGAGGGTTTGGAAAATGATCCATCAGACATGTTTAATGGGATCGCTGCAAGACCATTCATGTGTCCAGTTTTCTGAGGGTTTGGAAAATGATCCATCAGACATGTTTAATGGGATCGCTGCAAGACCATTCATGTGTCCAGTTTTCTGAGGGTTTGGAAAATGATCCATCAGACATGTTTAATGGGATCGCTGCAAGACCATTCATGTGTCCAGTTTTCTGAGGGTTTGGAAAATGATCCATCAGACATGTTTAATGGGATCGCTGCAAGACCATTCATGTGTCCAGTTTTCTGAGGGTTTGGAAAATGATCCATCAGACATGTTTAATGGGATCGCTGCAAGACCATTCATGTGTCCAGTTTTCTGAGGGTTTGGAAAATGATCCATCAGACATGTTTAATGGGATCGCTGCAAGACCATTCATGTGTCCAGTTTTCTGAGGGTTTGGAAAATGATCCATCAGACATGTTTAATGGGATCGCTGCAAGACCATTCATGTGTCCAGTTTTCTGAGGGTTTGGAAAATGATCCATCAGACATGTTTAATGGGATCGCTGCAAGACCATTCATGTGTCCAGTTTTCTGAGGGTTTGGAAATGATCCATCAGACATGTTAATGGGATCGCTGCAAGACCATTCATGTGTCCAGTTTTCTGAGGGTTTGGAAAATGATCCATCAGACATGTTTAATGGGATCGCTGCAAGACCATTCATGTGTCCAGTTTTCTGAGGGTTTGGAAAATGATCCATCAGACATGTTTAATGGGATCGCTGCAAGACCATTCATGTGTCCAGTTTTCTGAGGGTTTGGAAAATGATCCATCAGACATGTTTAATGGGATCGCTGCAAGACCATTCATGTGTCCAGTTTTCTGAGGGTTTGGAAAATGATCCATCAGACATGTTTAATGGGATCGCCTGCAAGACCATTCATGTGTCCAGTTTTCTGAGGGTTTGGAAAATGATCCATCAGACATGTTTAATGGGATCGCTGCAAGACCATTCATGTGTCCAGTTTTCTGAGGGTTTGGAAAATGATCCATCAGACATGTTTAATGGGATCGCTGCAAGACCATTCATGTGTCCAGTTTTCTGAGGGTTTGGAAAATGATCCATCAGACATGTTTAATGGGATCGCTGCAAGACCATTCATGTGTCCAGTTTTCTGAGGGTTTGGAAAATGATCCATCAGACATGTTTAATGGGATCGCTGCAAGACCATTCATGTGTCCAGTTTTCTGAGGGTTTGGAAAATGATCCATCAGACATGTTTAATGGGATCGCTGCAAGACCATTCATGTGTCCAGTTTTCTGAGGGTTTGGAAAATGATCCATCAGACATGTTTAATGGGATCGCTGCAAGACCATTCATGTGTCCAGTTTTCTGAGGGTTTGGAAAATGATCCATCAGACATGTTTAATGGGATCGCTGCAAGACCATTCATGTGTCCAGTTTTCTGAGGGTTTGGAAAATGATCCATCAGACATGTTTAATGGGATCGCTGCAAGACCATTCATGTGTCCAGTTTTCTGAGGGTTTGGAAAATGATCCATCAGACATGTTTAATGGGATCGCTGCAAGACCATTCATGTGTCCAGTTTTCTGAGGGTTTGGAAATGATCCATCAGACATGTTTAATTGGGATCGCTGCAAGACCATTCATGTGTCCAGTTTTCTGAGGGTTTGGAAAATGATCCATCAGACATGTTTAATGGGATCGCTGCAAGACCATTCATGTGTCCAGTTTTCTGAGGGTTTGGAAAATGATCCATCAGACATGTTTAATGGGATCGCTGCAAGACCATTCATGTGTCCAGTTTTCTGAGGGTTTGGAAAATGATCCATCAGACATGTTTAATGGGATCGCTGCAAGACCATTCATGTGTCCAGTTTTCTGAGGGTTTGGAAAATGATCCATCAGACATGTTTAATGGGATCGCTGCAAGACCATTCATGTGTCCAGTTTTCTGAGGGTTTGGAAAATGATCCATCAGACATGTTTAATGGATCGCTGCAAGACCATTCATGTGTCCAGTTTTCTGAGGGTTTGGAAAATGATCCATCAGACATGTTTAATGGGATCGCTGCAAGACCATTCATGTGTCCAGTTTTCTGAGGGTTTGGAAAATGATCCATCAGACATGTTTAATGGGATCGCTGCAAGACCATTCATGTGTCCAGTTTTCTGAGGGTTTGGAAAATGATCCATCAGACATGTTTAATGGGATCGCTGCAAGACCATTCATGTGTCCAGTTTTCTGAGGGTTTGGAAAATGATCCATCAGACATGTTTAATGGGATCGCTGCAAGACCATTCATGTGTCCAGTTTTCTGAGGGTTTGGAAATGATCCATCAGACATGTTTAATGGGATCGCTGCAAGACCATTCATGTGTCCAGTTTTCTGAGGGTTTGGAAAATGATCCATCAGACATGTTTAATGGATCGCTGCAAGACCATTCATGTGTCCAGTTTTCTGAGGGTTTGGAAAATGATCCATCAGACATGTTTAATGGGATCGCTGCAAGACCATTCATGTGTCCAGTTTTCTGAGGGTTTGGAAAATGATCCATCAGACATGTTTAATGGATCGCTGCAAGACCATTCATGTGTCCAGTTTTCTGAGGGTTTGGAAAATGATCCATCAGACATGTTTAATGGGATCGCTGCAAGACCATTCATGTGTCCAGTTTTCTGAGGGTTTGGAAAATGATCCATCAGACATGTTTAATGGGATCGCCTGCAAGACCATTCATGTGTCCAGTTTTCTGAGGGTTTGGAAAATGATCCATCAGACATGTTTAATGGGATCGCTGCAAGACCATTCATGTGTCCAGTTTTCTGAGGGTTTGGAAAATGATCCATCAGACATGTTTAATGGGATCGCTGCAAGACCATTCATGTGTCCAGTTTTCTGAGGGTTTGGAAAATGATCCATCAGACATGTTTAATGGGATCGCTGCAAGACCATTCATGTGTCCAGTTTTCTGAGGGTTTGGAAAATGATCCATCAGACATGTTTAATCGGATCGCTGCAAGACCATTCATGTGTCCAGTTTTCTGAGGGTTTGGAAAATGATCCATCAGACATGTTTAATGGGATCGCTGCAAGACCATTCATGTGTCCAGTTTTCTGAGGGTTTGGAAAATGATCCATCAGACATGTTTAATCGGATCGCTGCAAGACCATTCATGTGTCCAGTTTTCTGAGGGTTTGGAAAATGATCCATCAGACATGTTTAATCGGATCGCCTGCAAGACCATTCATCTGTCCAGTTTTCTGCGGGTTTGGAAAATGATCCATCAGACATGTTTAATGGATCGCTGCAAGACCATTCATGCTGTCCAGTTTTCTGAGGGTTTGGAAAATGATCCATCAGACATGTTTAATGGGATCGCCTGCAAGACCATTCATGTGTCCAGTTTTCTGAGGGTTTGGAAAATGATCCATCAGACATGTTTAATGGGATCGCTGCAAGACCATTCATGTGTCCAGTTTTCTGAGGGTTTGGAAAATGATCCATCAGACATGTTTAATGGGATCGCTGCAAGACCATTCATGTGTCCAGTTTTCTGAGGGTTTGGAAAATGATCCATCAGACATGTTTAATGGGATCGCTGCAAGACCATTCATGTGTCCAGTTTTCTGAGGGTTTGGAAATGATCCATCAGACATGTTTAATGGGATCGCTGCAAGACCATTCATGTGTCCAGTTTTCTGAGGGTTTGGAAAATGATCCATCAGACATGTTTAATGGGATCGCTGCAAGACCATTCATGTGTCCAGTTTTCTGAGGGTTTGGAAAATGATCCATCAGACATGTTTAATGGGATCGCTGCAAGACCATTCATGTGTCCAGTTTTCTGAGGGTTTGGAAAATGATCCATCAGACATGTTTAATGGGATCGCTGCAAGACCATTCATGTGTCCAGTTTTCTGAGGGTTTGGAAAATGATCCATCAGACATGTTTAATGGGATCGCTGCAAGACCATTCATGTGTCCAGTTTTCTGAGGGTTTGGAAAATGATCCATCAGACATGTTTAATGGGATCGCTGCAAGACCATTCATGTGTCCAGTTTTCTGAGGGTTTGGAAAATGATCCATCAGACATGTTTAATGGATCGCTGCAAGACCATTCATGTGTCCAGTTTTCTGAGGGTTTGGAAATGATCCATCAGACATGTTTAATGGATCGCGCAAGACCATTCATGTGTCCAGTTTTCTGAGGGTTTGGAAATGATCCATCAGACATGTTTAATGGGATCGCTGCAAGACCATTCATGTGTCCAGTTTTCTGAGGGTTTGGAAATGATCCATCAGACATGTTTAATGGGATCGCTGCAAGACCATTCATGTGTCCAGTTTTCTGAGGGTTTGGAAAATGATCCATCAGACATGTTTAATGGGATCGCTGCAAGACCATTCATGTGTCCAGTTTTCTGAGGGTTTGGAAAATGATCCATCAGACATGTTTAATGGGATCGCTGCAAGACCATTCATGTGTCCAGTTTTCTGAGGGTTTGGAAATGATCCATCAGACATGTTTAATGTAATGGATCGCTGCAAGACCATTCATGTGTCCAGTTTTCTGAGGGTTTGGAAAATGATCCATCAGACATGTTTAATGGGATCGCTGCAAGACCATTCATGAGTCCAGTTTTCTGAGGGTTTGGAAAATGATCCATCAGACATGTATTTAATGGGATCGCTGCAAGACCATTCATGTGTCCAGTTTTCTGAGGGTTTGGAAAATGATCCATCAGACATGTTTAATGGGATCGCTGCAAGACCATTCATGTGTCCAGTTTTCTGAGGGTTTGGAAAATGATCCATCAGACATGTTTAATGGGATCGCTGCAAGACCATTCATGTGTCCAGTTTTCTGAGGGTTTGGAAAATGATCCATCAGACATGTTTAATCGGATCGCTGCAAGACCATTCATGTGTCCAGTTTTCTGAGGGTTTGGAAAATGATCCATCAGACATGTTTAATGTTAATGGGATCGCTGCAAGACCATTCATGTGTCCAGTTTTCTGAGGGTTTGGAAAATGATCCATCAGACATGTTTAATGGGATCGCTGCAAGACCATTCATGTGTCCAGTTTTCTGAGGGTTTGGAAAATGATCCATCAGACATGTTTAATGGATCGCTGCAAGACCATTCATGTGTCCAGTTTTCTGAGGGTTTGGAAAATGATCCATCAGACATGTTTAATGGGATCGCTGCAAGACCATTCATCTGTCCAGTTTTCTGAGGGTTTGGAAAATGATCCATCAGACATGTTTAATGGGATCGCTGCAAGACCATTCATGTGTCCAGTTTTCTGAGGGTTTGGAAAATGATCCATCAGACATGTTTAATGGGATCGCTGCAAGACCATTCATGTGTCCAGTTTTCTGAGGGTTTGGAAAATGATCCATCAGACATGTTTAATGGGATCGCTGCAAGACCATTCATGTGTCCAGTTTTCTGAGGGTTTGGAAAATGATCCATCAGACATGTTTAATGGATCGCTGCAAGACCATTCATCTGTCCAGTTTTCTGAGGGTTTGGAAAATGATCCATCAGACATGTTTAATCGGGATCGCTGCAAGACCCATTCATCTGTCCAGTTTTCTGAGGGTTTGGAAAATGATCCATCAGACATGTTTAATGGGATCGCTGCAAGACCATTCATGTGTCCCGTTTTCTGAGGGTTGGAAAATGATCCATCAGACATGTTTAATGGGATCGCTGCAAGACCATTCATGTGTCCAGTTTTCTGAGGGTTTGGAAAATGATCCATCAGACATGTTTAATCGGATCGCTGCAAGACCATTCATGTGTCCAGTTTCTGAGGGTTTGGAAATGATCCATCAGACATGTTTAATGGGATCGCTGCAAGACCATTCATCTGTCCAGTTTTCTGAGGGTTTGGAAAATGATCCATCAGACATGTTTAATCGGATCGCTGCAAGACCATTCATCTGTCCAGTTTTCTGAGGGTTTGGAAAATGATCCATCAGACATGTTATTAATGGGATCGCTGCAAGACCATTCATGTGTCCCGTTTTCTGAGGGTTTGGAAAAATGATCCATCAGACATGTTTAATGGGATCGCTGCAAGACCATTCATGTGTCCAGTTTTCTGAGGGTTTGGAAAATGATCCATCAGACATGTTTAATGGGATCGCTGCAAGACCATTCATGTGTCCCGTTTTCTGAGGGTTTGGAAAATGATCCATCAGACATGTTTAATCGGATCGCTGCAAGACCATTCATGTGTCCAGTTTTCTGAGGGTTTGGAAAATGATCCATCAGACATGTTTAATGGGATCGCTGCAAGACCATTCATGTGTCCCGTTTTCTGAGGGTTTGGAAAAATGATCCATCAGACATGTTTAATGGGATCGCTTGCAAGACCATTCATCTGTCCAGTTTTCTGAGGGTTTGGAAAATGATCCATCAGACATGTTTAATCGGATCGCTGCAAGACCATTCATCTGTCCAGTTTTCTGAGGGTTTGGAAAATGATCCATCAGACATGTTTAATCGGATCGCTGCAAGACCATTCATCTGTCCAGTTTTCTGAGGGTTTGGAAAATGATCCATCAGACATGTTTAATGGGATCGCTGCAAGACCATTCATGTGTCCCGTTTTCTGAGGGTTTGGGAAAATGATCCATCAGACATGTTTAATGTAATGGGATCACTGCAAGACCATTCATGTGTCCAGTTTTCTGAGGGTTTTGGAAAATGATCCATCAGACATGTTTAATGGGATCGCTGCAAGACCATTCATCTGTCCAGTTTTCTGAGGGTTTGGAAAATGATCCATCAGACATGTTTAATGGGATCGCTGCAAGACCATTCATGTGTCCAGTTTTCTGAGGGTTTGGAAAATGATCCATCAGACATGTTTAATGGGATCGCTGCAAGACCATTCATCTGTCCAGTTTTCTGAGGGTTTGGAAATGATCCATCAGACATGTTTAATGGGATCACTGCAAGACCATTCATGTGTCCAGTTTTCTGAGGGTTGGAAAATGATCCATCAGACATGTTTAATGGGATCGCTTGCAAGACCATTCATGTGTCCAGTTTTCTGAGGGTTTGGAAAATGATCCATCAGACATGTTTAATGTTAATGGGATCGCTGCAAGACCATTCATGTGTCCAGTTGTCTGAGGGTTTGGAAAATGATCCATCAGACATGTTTTAATGTTAATGGGATCACTGCAAGACCATTCATGTGTCCAGTTTTCTGAGGGTTGGAAAATGATCCATCAGACATGTTTAATGGGATCGCTGCAAGACAATTCATGTGTCCAGTTTTCTGAGGGTTTGGAAAATGATCCATCAGACATGTTTAATGGGATCGCTGCAAGACCATTCATGTGTCCCGTTTTCTGAGGGTTTGGAAATGATCCATCAGACATGTTTAATCGGATCGCTGCAAGACCATTCATGTGTCCAGTTTTCTGAGGTTGGAAATGATCCATCAGACATGTTAATGTTAATGGGATCGATGCAAGACCCTTCATGTGTCCAGTTTTCTGAGGGTTTGGAAAATGATCCATCAGACATGTTTAATGGGATCGCTGCAAGACAATTCATGAGTCCAGTTTTCTGAGGGTTTGGAAAATGATCCATCAGACATGTTTAATGTTAATGGGATCGCTGCAAGACCATTCATGTGTCCAGTTTTCTGAGGGTTTGGAAAATGATCCATCAGACATGTTTAATGGGATCGCTGCAAGACTATTCATGTGTCCAGTTTTCTGAGGGTTTGGAAAATGATCCATCAGACATGTTTAATGGGATCGCTGCAAGACCATTCATGTGTCCCGTTTTCTGAGGGTTTGGAAAATGATCCATCAGACATGTTTAATCGGATCGCTGCCAAGACCATTCATGTGTCCAGTTTTCTGAGGGTTTGGAAATGATCCATCAGACATGTTTAATGTTAATGGGATCGATGCAAGACCATTCATGTGTCCAGTTTTCTGAGGGTTTGGAAAATGATCCATCAGACATGTTTAATGGGATCGCTGCAAGACCATTCATGTGTCCCATTTTCTGAGGGTTTGGAAAATGATCCATCAGACATGTTTAATCGGATCGCTGCAAGACCATTCATGTGTCCAGTTTTCTGAGGGTTTGGAAAATGATCCATCAGACATGTTAATGGGATCGCTGCAAGACCATTCATCTGTCCAGTTTTCTGAGGGTTTGGAAAATGATCCATCAGACATGTTAATCGGATCGCTGCAAGACCATTCATCTGTCCAGTTTTCTGAGGGTTTGGAAAATGATCCATCAGACATGTTTAATGGGATCGCTGCAAGACCATTCATGTGTCCCGTTTTCTGAGGGTTTGGAAAATGATCCATCAGACATGTTTAATGGGATCGCTGCAAGACCATTCATGTGTCCAGTTTTCTGAGGGTTTGGAAAATGATCCATCAGACATGTTTAATGGGATCGCAGCAAGACCATTCATGTGTCCCGTTTTCTGAGGGTTTGGAAAATGATCCATCAGACATGTTTAATCGGATCGCTGCAAGACCATTCATGTGTCCAGTTTTCTGAGGGTTTGGAAAATGATCCATCAGACATGTTTAATGGGATCGCTGCAAGACCATTCATGTGTCCCGTTTTCTGAGGGTTTGGAAAATGATCCATCAGACATGTTTAATCGGATCGCTGCAAGACCATTCATGTGTCCAGTTTTCTGAGGGTTTGGAAAATGATCCATCAGACATGTTTAATGGGATCGCTGCAAGACCATTCATCTGTCCAGTTTTCTGAGGGTTTGGAAAATGATCCATCAGACATGTTTAATCGGATCGCTGCAAGACCATTCATCTGTCCAGTTTTCTGAGGGTTTGGAAAATGATCCATCAGACATGTTTAATCGGATCGCTGCAAGACCATTCATCTGTCCAGTTTTCTGAGGGTTGGAAAATGATCCATCAGACATGTTTAATGGGATCGCTGCAAGACCATTCATGTGTCCCGTTTTTCTGAGGGTTTGGAAAATGATCCATCAGACATGTTTAATGGGATCGCTGCAAGACCATTCATGTGTCCAGTTTCTGAGGGTTTGGAAATGATCCATCAGATATGTTAATGGGATCGCTGCAAGAACATTTCTGTGTGTCAGTTATCAGGACATTTCGTGATGGTCTTAAAGAAACCCCCCCAAAGAGTATTCATTACACCTTGTTACTGTTGACATCTCACACCGACTAGCTCAAACCTGTGCCACGAAAGGTTAAAGACGTCCTCCAGCAATTTTTGAACAATTCCTGTTGAAAAGTGATATCCCAAATATACAAATACAGTAAAGAACAGTGGAATATGTTCCGGGCGCCTCTGTGGATAACATCAATGAATACACCGATTCAGTCACCGGATTAATTTTTTTTTTTTATAGATGACATGATGTGATGGTGTCTTTCAAAACATACCCAAATCAAAAAGCGTGGAATGATGGCAGCATGGTTGGGAAACTGAAGGAGAGAGATGCTGCTTATGAACATGGCATGGTGACTGGGAAAATAGTAGGAATAAACACTGCAAATACGACCTACGCAGATCCATCAAGATGACGAGACACAAGTATAGAGACAAAGTGGAGGAGCAATTCAGCGGGTCGGACATGAGTTGTATGTGGAAGGGGCTTCTAACGATCACTTATTACAAAAAGAAAGCCGATCACGTTGCAGACTCCCAACGCCTCCCTACCAGACGACACATTTCGAGCATAGCGACTCTGAGTTGACGAGGTGAGCCCCTGAGGACAACCAGGGCTAGGTGCTTATGGTCTCCACGGAGGATGTATGGAAGTCATTCAAGGGTGTTAACCCTCGCAAGGCTGCCGGCTCAGATGGCATCCCTAGCTGCGCCCCTCGCAGCATGTGCAGACCTAGCAGTTGTATTTTCAGACATTTTCATATCTCTCTCTGGCTCAGGCCATTATCCCCACCTGCTTCAAGATGTCCACTATCATCCCCGTGCCCAAGAAAGGGAAAGTAACTGAACTGAATATACTACCGACCAGTAGCACTCACTTCCATCATCATCAAGTGCTTGGAGAGGCTTAGTCAAAGACCACATCACCTCCTCCCTCGACCCATCTCCAATTCGCCTACCGCCCCCGACACATCTATGGACGACCGCAATCGTCATTGTACTACACACTGCCTTCCCCCACCTGGAGAAAAGGAATGACCTCATCTTCACTAGAGGCTGTTGGCTTACTAATCTCACTGCAACCCCCTCTCCGTGTCTCTGGTCACTACTTTGTTTCCCTTTCTATCCATCTCCCCTCCAACCCTACCCACTCAGCCCCAAGCCAGATTGTTTATTTTATTTTATTTTACCTTTATTTAACTAGGCAAGTCAGTTAAGAACAAATTCTTATTTTCAACAGTGGGTTAACTGCCTGTTCAGGGGCAGAACGACAGATTGTACCTTGTCAGCTTGGGGGTTTGAACTTCCGGTTACTAGTGCAACGCTCTAACACTAGGCTACGCTGCCGCCCACGGTGTAATGCGCCACCGCAAACTTCGCTTTCTCCTGCCTACTCTCCCCTCTTCTGTCACATCCTCTCTTTCTTCTGCTAAATCCTTCTCCTTTCTGTCTACTGACTCTGCCTCTTCGACCCTACTCTTCTACCTTTCTGCACATTTGACTCTCACTTTCCCTATTCCTCCTGTCCGGTCCGACCTTCCCCTTCGGTAACCCTTCTTTCTTTGCTTTTCTAAAACACTTGAGCGTACCGTCTCGGAACCAACTCTCTCGTTATCTCTCTCAGAACAATCTTCTTGACCCTAGCCAGTAGGGCCTTCAAGGCAGCTCACTCAACTTATACTGCTCTTCTCTGTGTCACGAAGGCTCGCCGCTCTTCCAAAGCTGAATCTCTCTCCTCTGTTCTCATCCTCCTAGATCTATCTGCTGCCTTCGACACCGTGAACATCAGATCCTCCTCTCCACCTCTCAGTGCTGGGTTGTCTCAGGCTCTGCCTCCTCTCCACCTCTCAGGGCTGGATGTCTCAGGCTCTGCACACTCCTGAATTGCATCCTACCTGGCAGGCTGCTCCTACCGGGTGGCGTGGAGAGGATCTGTGTCTGCACTTGACTCTGTTGGCTCTGTCATATCCTCACATGGTCTCTCCTATCATTGCTATGCGGATGACACTCATCTACTGTTGTCCTTCCTCCCTTCTGACACTCAGGTGGCGACATGCATCTCTGAGTGCCTGGCAGACATCTCAGCTTGGATGTCGGCCCACCACCTCAAGCTCAACCTCAAACAAAACGGAGCTGCTCTTCCTCCTGGGAAAGGCTTGCCCGCTCCAAAACCTCTCCATCACTGTTGACAACTCCACGGTTTGTCATCCTCCCAGAGTGCAAAGAACATTAGCGTGACCCTGGACAACACCCTGTCGTTCTCTGCAAACATCAAAGCAGTGACTCCCTCCTGCAGGTTCATGCTCTACGACATCCGTAGAACACAACGTTTTCTCACATCGAAAGCTGAGTACGTCCTAATCCAGGCACTTTTATGTCCCGTCTACACTACTGCAACTCTCTGTTGGCTGGGCTCCCCGCTTGTGCAATCAAACCCCTGCAACTTATCCAGAATGCCACTGCCCGCAGGGTGTTCAACCTTCCTAAGCTCTCCCATGTTACCCCGCTCCTCTGCACACTTCACTGGCTTCCAGTCGAAGCTCGCATCATCTTCAATACCCTGGTGCTTGTCTACAGAGCAGTAAGGGGAACTGACACCTCCTTATCTATCTTCTAATCTATCTTAAAAATAGTGTTTTTTAGACACAACTGCAAACTTCAAGGAGTTCTGAGGAGGTTTGAAGGTCAGAAGTGATGTCATCAGCCTCCTCCCTTGCTTGAGGAACAGTAGAGGACCAATAGAGAACAAAAGAGGAAAGGACCTCCCCTCAACTTGTGCCCATGTCATGTCATGCCTGGACGACCTATTGAGATGTGCCTTTTGCGAAGTAAATCATTTGTGAAATGAGTTGAAAAGGAGACTGGAGGAGGCTTAAACAATTCGGTGGCATAAGGGTGACACTTCAGGCTGCATTGTGATAATATGCTACATTCGCCCTTTAACCTTACTCAACAGTGACCCCAGTGTTGAGTGAGCACACCTGTAGATCCAAGCACTGGTCTAAGAGGGATGACAGACACAGAAGCCCAGTCTGAGTTCAATGCGCTGCTTATAATAAGCACGAGGAGTGAGCTCAGGTCTGCTACCTGGCTTACTACCACACCTCGTCTGCCCCCCCCAAAACATTTTTGGGGCTGCCTCTCGTACCTGTCGCACTGCCGTGCTGCCTCCTCATATCGCCGGGCGGGAGGCTCCGGACAGGCGGGAGGCTCCGGCAGCGGCGCCGGACAGGCGGGAGGCTCCGGCAGCGGCGCCGGACAGGCGGGAGGCTCCGGTAGCGGCGCCGGACAGGCGGGAGGCTCCGGCAGCGGCGCCGGACAGGCGGGAGGCTCCGGCAGCGGCGCCGGACAGGCGGGAGGCTCCGGCAGCGGCGCCGGACAGGCGGGAGGCTCCGGCAGCGGCGCCGGACAGGCGGGAGGCTCCGGCAGCAGCGCCGGACAGGCGGGAGACTCCGGCAGCGGCGCCGGACAGGCGGGAGGCTCCGGCAGTGGCGCTGGACAGGCGGGAGACTCCGGCAGCGGCGCCGGACAGGCGGGAGGCTCAGACAGCGGCGCCGGAACGGCGGGAGACTCCGGCAGCGGCGCCGGACAGGCGGGAGGCTCCGGACAGGCGGGAGGCTCCGGCAGCGGCGCCGGACAGGCGGGAGGCTCCGGCAGCAGCGCCGGACAGGCGGGAGGCTCCGACAGCGGCGCCGGACATGCGGGGCCACCTGCAGGGAGGAGACAGAGAGACAGCCTGGTGCGTGGGGCTGCCACAGGAACCACCAGGCTGGGGAGACCCTCAGGAGGCTTGGTGTTAGGAGGCACCTGAAGGACCGGGCTGTGGGGGAGCACTGGAGCTCTGGTGCGCAACCTTGGCACCACTTCCCCAGGCTGGACAACTACTCTAGCCCGGACCCTCCAGAGTGCAGGCACAGGTTGAACCGGGCTGTGGGTAAGCACGGGAGATCTAGTGCTTACTACACGCACCTCTCCCTTAGGCTCCACTCCCACATTCGCCCGGCACGAGCGGAGCGCAGGCAGAGGACGCACTGCACCCTCCCAGCGCCCCGGAGACACAGCACGCAGAGCCGGCGCAGGATAACCTGGACCAAAACTGCATACCGGCGACCAGAACCGCTGAGCAGGCACCATACGCCCTGGCTCGATGCCCACAGTCTCACGGCACTTTCGGGGGGCTGCCCTATAGCGCACCGGGCTATGGGCACGCACTGGCGACACCGTGCGCTTAACCGCATAACACGGTGCCTGACCAGTAATGCGCTGCTTATAATAAGCACGAGGAGTGAGCTCAGGTCTGCTACCTGGCTTACTACCACACCTCGTCTGCCCCCCCCAAAACATTTTTGGGGCTGCCTCTCGTACCTGTCGCACTGCCGTGCTGCCTCCTCATATCGCCGCCGCTCAGCTTTCGCTGCCTCCAGCTCTGCTTTGGGGCGGCGATATTCCCCAGCCTGTGCCCAGGGTCCTTTCCCGTCTAGAATCTCCTCCCATGTCCAGGAGTCCTGTGATGCTGGCCGCTGTTTTTGCTGTTGCTGCTGCTGTCGTCGCTGCTGTTTACCACGCCGCTTGGTCCTTGGTTGGTGGGTGATTCTGTCACGGTCGTCCTCCTCTTCATCTGAAGAGGAGAGGCGAGAAGGATCGGACCAAAATGCGGCGTCGTAAGTGTCCATGGTAAATCTTTAATACCGAAAGTACTGACACTGTATACAAAACAATAAACAAATGACGACCGTGAAGCTACAACATAGACAATCACCCACAAACAAACAGTGCAACCCAGGCTACCTAAGTATGATTCTCAATCAGAGACAACTAATGACACCTGCCTCTGATTGAGAACCATACTAGGCCGAAACATAGAAATAACCAAAACATAGAAAAACAAACATAGACTGCCCACCCAACTCACGCCCTGACCATACTAAATAAATACAAAACAAAGGAAATAAAGGTCAGAACGTGACAAATATAAGCCATTAAGACCCCTTGACTTTTTCCGCATATTTTTTCCCCCTCATTAATCTGAACAATACCCCATAATGACAAAGCAAAAACTGATTTTTTTAAAAACATTTTGCAAATGTATATGTATATCAAAAGAATAAACTGAAATATCACATTTACATACAGTAAGTGTTCAGGGCCTTTACTCAGTACTTTGTACTGAGCCCCGAGTCTTCTTGGGTATGACACTACAAGCTTGGCACACCTGTATTTGGGGAGTTTCTCACATTCTTCTCTGCAGATCCTCTCAACCTCTGTCAGGTTGGATGGGGAGTGTCGCTGATACTGCCACCCCCATGCTTTATCGTAGGGATGGTGCCAGGTTTCCTCCAGATGTAACGTTGTCACAGATCTGGGGAAGGGTACCAAAACATTTCTGCAGCATTGAAGGTCCCAAAGAACACAGTGGCCTCCATCATTCATAAATGGAAGGAGTTTGGAACCACAAAGACTCTTCCTAGAGCTGGCAGCCCAGCCAAACTGAGCAATCTGGGGAGAAGGGCCTTGGTCAGGGAGGTGACCAAGAACCCAATGGTCACTCTGACAGAGCTCCAGAGTTCTCTGTGGAGATGGAAGAACCTTCCAGAAGGACAACCACTCCTCAGTAAAATGCACATAACAGCCCGCTTGGAGTTTCCAAAAGGCACCTACAGACTCTCAGACCATCTGGTCTGATGAAACCAAGATTGAACTCTTTGGCCTGAATGCCAAGCGTCAAGTCTGGAGGAAACCTGGCACCATCCCTACGGTGAAGCATGGTGGGGGAAGCATCATGCTGTAGGTACATTTTTCAGCGGCAGGGGCTGGGAGACTAGTCAGGATCGAGGGAAAGATGAATGGAGCAAAGTACAGAGAGATCCCTGTTGTAAACCTGCTCCAGAGCGCTCAGGACCTCAGACTGGCGCGAAGGTTCGTCTTCCAACAGGACAACGGAAAAAAAAAAACATACGTTTCACTCAATAATCATTGTTTTATAATTATTTGAAGAAATAAATGAACCTTTGATGTCTTTAGAAAATCTAAATCTATCTGTATACATGCATTGTTAACACTTTGATATATTTATGTGTATGTCCCTAACAGGGTGGAAATATCGGATGGTATTAGTATTTAAGTCAGGGCCGGCTCCAGGCAGAGGTGACATAAGCGGTCACTTAGGAACCCCGGCCGCCCGCTAGGGTCTCAACTTACTGTTGAGAGTTAGAATAGTAGAACACACAAGGTGCCATTTCAAAATGTGGTTGTGCATCAGCAGTTTTTCTCTTGTGATGTCAGTCACTGACAGTCGCTCAATTAGCCATGTCAGCTATCTAAACGTGTAGTAATCATCAATG
>NW_022263799.1:0-42471 GCF_002021735.2 Oncorhynchus kisutch
AATAGGCAATAGTAGCGAAGTATTTACAATTAGCAAATTAACACTGGAGTGATAGATGAGCAGATGATGATGTGCAAGTAGAAATACTGGTGTGCAAAGAGCAGAAAGTATATTAAACAATATGGGGATGAGGTAGTAGATTGGGTGGGCTATTTACAATGGGCTTTGTACAGCTGCAGCGATCAGTTAGCTGCTCAGATAGCCGATTTTAAAGTACAGTGTTGCCAACACCTCAGTAAGGAAAGTAGCTATTGGCTGTCCTAAAAGGCCTAGAAGTTGCTAAATGATGTCATCACCTATTTGCATAATTGCTCATGTGCATGTATGTTGATGGACACTGTAGGAGTGAGGATACATTGTGGAAGAGACAAAATGAGTAAATGAAAATGTCTGCAAGTATTCAGAGGGTCTGAATACTTGCTAAATACAGCACTACTAGTCGCTAAGTTGGCAACACTGAACTTAGGAACGAATATTGCCAATTCGTTTTTGCAATTCGTTCCAGTCATTGTCAGAGAGAAATGGAAGGAAAGGCGGCCAAAGGAGGTGTTGGTTTGGGGATGACCAGTGAGATATACCTGCTGGAACGTGTGCTACGGTGGGTGTTGTTATCGTGACCAGTGAGCTGAGATAAGGTGGAGCTTTACCTAGCATAGACTAAAAAAGATGACCTGGAACCAGTGGGTCTGGCGACGAATATGTAGCGAGGGCCAGCCGGCTAGAGCATACAGGTCGTAGTGGCCATATCAATACAAATTGACCCTTTCTTTACACTGTTCTAATGAAAGTACATTTCCAAATATCATCTAGCTTCCATAAACGTCGAACAAGGCTTGAACCCAGGATTGAACCCATGTGCTTCAGTTTACAAAAACAGATGACTTAGCACATCTATTCCTTCTTAAAATGTCAACATTCTGGAAAGTAGAGTTGTGCAAAAGCTAATTTCACAACTAAATATACTCATCAGAAAATTTGGGATGAACTTCAGAGCGCATGCATTTCAAGTATTAGCTCTACCATAAGGCACATCCCCTTACTATATAATAGCAGGGTTGCCATTTTGAGAAACTTTTTTTTTTCTTCAAAGTCCTCCAGTGAAAGAACCTTCACATGGTACCAGCTATCTTTCAGTAAGGCACGGATGGGATTTGAACCCATGATCTTCGGTTTACAAGACCGACGCCTTACCGCTTGGCCACCATGCCACTCTATGCTTCAAGATTTTATCAATATTCTGGAAAGTAGTAGTTGTGTAATGTGAATTTGGACACAAATAACATCTCTGTTTCCTGTGAGAATTTCAACATTCTGGAAAGTAGGAGTTGTTATGTGAATTTGGCACACAAATACTCAGTGGAGAACCTGGGATTGAACCAAGTACTAAAATAGCATGCACTCCCCCTCTGAGCTTCGATCCAATTTATTTGCAGATAAAATGCAATATTAATACAATGTACTTTTTATATACACCACTCCATTGAAACTACAATGAAATGATAGCAGCAATTCTAAATACAAGCAAGTATGGACAGTCTCTAACCCATGAACTTCAGTTTTTGAAAATGATGCAATTGAAGTTGGCAACCATGCCACTTCTGTTACATAAATGTACGAACAGGGATGAACACATGTTCTTCAGATTACAAGAGCAAATATTTAGCACGTCTCTGTTTCCTGCTGAAATTTCAACATTCTGGAAAGTAGGAGATGGGCCATTGCAAAATGTTAATGGAGAAGCTGGGGATTGAACCCAGGACCTCATACATGCGAAGCATGCGCTCTACCACTGAGCTACAGCTACATCCCCTTTCTGTGAAAAAATGGTGTTTTTTCTTATTTTTTTAAATTTCACCTATAATATCAGGTAAGCTAGTTGAGAACAAGTTTTCATATTCAACTGCGACCTGGCCAAGATAAAGCAAAGCAGCGCAACACAAACAACAACACAGAGGTACAGATGGATAAACAATCTACAGTCAATAACACAATAGAAGAAAAAAAGAAAGTCTATATACAGTGCGTGCAAATGGAGGTAAGGCAATAATAGGCCATAGTAGCGAAGTATTTACATTTAGCAAATTACACTGGAGTGATAGATGAGCAGATGATGTGCAAGTAGAAATACTGGTGTGCAAAGAGCAGAAAGTATATTAAAACATATGGGGATGAGGTAGGTAGATTGGGTGGGCTATTTACAAATGGGCTTTGTACAGCTGCAGCGATCAGTTAGCTGCTCAGATAGCCGATGTTTAAAGTTAGCAGTGTTGCCAACACCTCAGTAAGGAAAAGTAGCTATTGGCTGTCCTAAAAGTCGCTAGAAGTTGCTAAATGATGTCATCACCTAATTTGCATAATTGTCCATGTGCATGTAATTGTGATGGACACTGTAGAGTGAGGAATAACATTGTGGAAGAGACCAAAAGTGAGTAAAATGAAATGTCTGCAAGTATTCAGAGGGTCTGAATACTTGCTAAATACAGCGACTAGTCGCTAAGTTGGCAACACTGAAACGTGAAACATTTCTATTACGATTTTTTGCAATTCGTTCCGTCATTGTCAGCAGAGAACTGGAGGAAAGGCGGCCAAAGGAGGTGTTGGCTTTGGGATGACCAGTGAGATATACTGCTGGAACGTGTGCTACGGGTGGGGTGTTGTTATCGTGACCAGTGAGCTGAGATAAGGTGGGAGCTTTACCTAGCATAGACTAAAAAGATGACCTGGAACCAGTGGGTCTGGCGACGAATATGTAGCGAGGGCCAGCGACTAGAGCATACAGGTCGTAGTGGCCATATCAATACAATTGACCCTTTCTTTACACTGTTCTAATGAAAGTACATTTCCAAAATATCATCTAGCTTCCATAAACGTCGAACAAGGCTTGAACCCAGGATTGAACCCATGTGCTTCAGTTTACAAAAACAGATGACTTAGCACATCTATTTCCTTCTTAAAATGTCAACATTCTGGAAAGTAGAGTTGTGCAAAAGCTAATTCACAACTAAATATACTCATCAAAATTTGGGGATTAACTTCAGAGCGCATGCATTTCAAGTATTAGCTCTACCGTAGAGGTTCATCCCCTTACTATATAATAGCAGGGTGCCATTTTGAGAACTTTTTTTTTTCTTCAAAGTCCTCCAGTGAAAGAACCTTCCCATGGTACCAGCTATCTTTCAGTAAGGCACGGATGGGATTTGAACCCATGATCTTCGGTTTACAAGACCGACGCCTTACCGCTTGGCCACCATGCCACTCTATGCTGCAAGATTTTATCAACATTCTGGAAAGTAGTAGTTGTGTAATGTGAATTTGGCACACAATAAATCTCTGTTTCCTGTGAGAATTTCAACATTCTGGAAAGTAGGAGTTGTGTAATGTGAATTTGGCACACAAATACTCAGTGGAGAACCTTGGGATTGAACCAAGTACTAAAATAGCATGCACTCCCCCTCTGAGCTTCGATCCAATTTTATTTGCAGATAAAATGCAATATTAATACAATGTACTTTTTATATACACCACTCCATTGAACTACAATGAAATGATAGCAGCAATTCTAAATACACGCAAGTATGGACAGTCATCTAACCCATGAACTTCAGTTTTTGAAAATGATGCAATTGAAGTTGGCAACCATGCCACTTCTGTTACATAAATGTACGAACAGGGATTGAACACATGTTCTTCAGATTACAAGAGCAAATTATTTAGCACGTCTCTTTTCCTGCTGAGAATTTCAACATTCTGGAAAGTAGGAGATGGGCCATTGCAAAAATTGTGAATGGAGAAGCTGGGGATTGAACCCAGGACCTCATACATGCGAAGCATGCGCTCTACCACTGAGCTACATCCCCTTTCTGGGAAAGAAATGGTTTTTTCTTATTTTTTTACATTCACCTATAATTATCAGGTAAGCTAGTTGAGAACAAGTTTTCATATTCAACTGCGACCTGGCCAAGATAAAGCAAAGCAGCGCAACACAAACAACAACACAGAGTTACAGATGGAATAAACAAGCGTACAGTCAATAACACAATAGAAGAAAAAAAGAAAGTCTATATACAGTGCGTGCAAATGGAGGTAAGGCAAGAAATAGGCCATAGTAGCGAAGTATTTACAATTTAGCAAATTAAACTGGAGTGATAGATGAGCAGATGATGATGTGCAAGTAGAAATACTGGTGTGCAAAGAGCAGAAAGTATATTAAAACAATATGGGGATGAGGTAGGTAGATTGGGTGGGCTATTTACAGATGGGCTTTGTACAGCTGCAGCGATCAGTTAGCTGCTCAGATAGCCGATGTTTAAAGTTAGCAGTGTTGCCAACACCTCAGTAAGGAAAGTAGCTATTGGCTGTCCTAAAAGTCACTAGAAGTTGCTAAATGATGTCATCACCTAATTTGCATAATTGTCCATGTGCATGTAATTGTGATGGACACTAGTAGGAAGTGAGGAATAACAGTGTGGAAGAGACAAAAAGTGAGTAAAATAGAAATGTCTGCAAGTATTCAGAGGGGTCTGAATACTTGCTAAATACAGCGACTAAGTCGCTAAGTTGGCAACACTGAAAGTTAGTGAGGGAAATATGTCTCCAGCTTCAGCGATTTTTGCAATTCGTTCCAGTCATTGTCAGCAGAGAACTGGAAGGAAAGGCGGCCAAAGGAGGTGTTGGCTTTGGGGATGACCAGTGAGATATACCTGCTGGAACGCGTGCTACGGGTGGGTGTTGTTATCGTGACCAGTGAGCTGAGATAAGCGGAGCTTTACCTAGCATAGACTAAAAAGATGACCTGGAACCAGTGGGTCTGGCGACGAATATGTAGCGAGGGCCAGCCGACTAGAGCATACAGGTCGTAGTGGCCATATCAATACAATTGACCCTTTCTTTACACTGTTCTAATGAAAGTACATTTCCATAATATCATCTAGCTTCCATAAACGTCGAACAAGGCTTGAACCCAGGATTGAACCCATGTGCTTCAGTTTACAAAAACAGATGACTTAGCACATCTATTTCCTTCTTTAAAATGTCAACATTCGGGAAAGTAAGTTGTGCAAAAGCTCATTTCACAACTAAATATACTCATCAGAAAATTTGGGGATGACTTCAAGCAGCGCATGCAGTTTCAAGTATTAGCTCTACCAATAGAGGCACATCCCCTTACTATATAATAGCAGGGTTGCCATTTTGAGAAAACTTTTTTTCTCTTCAAAGTCCTCCAAGTGAAAGAACCTTCACATGGTACCAGCTATCTTTCAGTAAGGCACGGATTGGGATTGAACCCATGATCTTCGGTTTACAAGACCGACGCCTTACCGCTTGGCCACCATGCCACTCTATGATGCAAGATTGTTATCAACATTCTGGAAAGTAGTAGTTGTTGTAATGTGAATTTGGGGCACACAAATAACATCTCTGTTTCCTGTGAGAATTTCAACATTCTGGAAAAGTAGGAGTTGTGTAATGTGAATTTGGCACACAAATACTCAGTGGAGAACCTGGGGATTGAACCAAGACTTACTAAAATAGCATGCACTCCCCCTCTGAGCTTCGATCCAATTTTATTTGCAGAATAAAATGCAATATTAATACAATGTACTTTTTATATACACCACTCCATTGAAACTACAATGAAATGATAGCAGCAATTCTAAATACAAGCAAGTATGGACAGTCATCTAACCAATGAACTTCAGTTTTTGAAAATGATGCCATTGAAGTTGGCAAACCATGCCACTTCTGTTACATAAATGTACGAACAGGGATTGAACACATGTTCTTCAGATTACAAGAGCAAATTATTTAGCACGTCTCTGTTCCTGCTGAGAATTTCAACATTCTGGAAAGTAGGAGATGGGCCATTGCAAACATTTTAATGGAGAAGCTGGGGATTGAACCCAGGACCTCATACATGCGAAGCATGCGCTCTACCACTGAGCTACATCCCCTTTCTGTGAAAGAAATTGTTTTTTCTTATTTTTTTAAATTTCACCTATAATTAATCAGGTAAGCTAGTTGAGAACAAGTTTTCATATTCAACTGCGACCTGGCCAAGATAAAGGCAAAGCAGCGCAACACAAACAACAACACCAAGAGTTACAGATGGAATAAACAAGCCTACAGTCATAACACAATAGAAGAAAAAAAAAGAAAGTCTATATACAGTGCGTGCAAATGGAGGTAAGGCAATAAATAGGCAATAGTATCGAAGTATTTACAATTTAGCAAATTAACACTGGAGTGATAGATGAGCAGATGATGATGTGCAAGTAGAATACTGGTGTGCAAAGAGCAGAAAAGTATATTAAAAACAATATGGGGATGAGGGTAGGTAGATTGGGTGGGCTATTTACAAATGGGCTTTGTACAGCTGCAGCGATCAGTTAGCTGCTCAGATAGCCGATGTTTAAAGTTAGCAGTGTTGCCAACACCTCAGTAAGGAAAGTAGCTATTGCTGTCCTAAAGTCGCTAGAAGTTGCTAAAATGATGTCAATCACCTAATTTGCATAATTGTCCATGTGCATGTAATTGTAATGGACACTGTAGGAGTGAGGAATAACATTGTGGAAGAGACAAAAAGTGAGTAAAATGAAAATGTCTGCAAGTATTCAGAGGGGTCTGAATACTTGCTAAATACAGCGACTAAGTCGCTAAGTTGGCAACACTGGAACGAATTTTTGCAATTCGTTCCAGTCATTGTCAGCAGAGAACTGGAAGGAAAGGCGGCCAAAGGAGGTGTTGGCTTTGGGGATGACCAGTGAGATATACCTGCTGGAACGTGTGCTACGGTGGGTGTTGTTATCGTGACCAGTGAGCTGAGATAAGGTGGAGCTTTACCTAGCATAGACTAAAAAGATGACCTGGAACCAGTGGGTCTGGCGACGAATATGTAGCGAGGGCCAGCCGGCTAGAGCATACAGGTCGTAGTGGCCATATCAATACAAATTGACCCTTCTTTACACTGTTCTAATGAAAGTACATTTCCAAATATCATCTAGCTTCCATAAACGTCGAACAAGGCTTGAACCCAGGATTGAACCCATGTGCTTCAGTTTACAAAAACAGATGATTTAGCACATCTATTTCCTTCTTAAAATGTCAACATTCTGGAAAGTAGAGTTGTGCAAAAGCTAATTTCACAACTAAATATACTCATCAGAAAATTTGGGGATGAACTTCAGAGCGCATGCATTTCAAGTATTAGCTCTACCATAGAGGGCACATCCCCTTACTATATAATAGCAGGGTTGCCATTTTGAGAAAAAACTTTTTCTCTTCAAAGTCCTCCAGTGAAAGAACCTTCACATGGTACCAGCTATCTTTCAGTAAGGCACGGATGGGATTTGAACCCATGATCTTCGGTTTACAAGACCGACGCCTTACGACTTGGCCACCATGCCACTCTATGGTGCAAGATTTTTATCAACATTCTGGAAAGTAGTAGTTGTGTAATGTGAATTTGGGACACAAATAACATCTCTGTTCCTGTGAGAATTTCAACATTCTGGAAAGTAGGAGTTGTGTAATGTGAATTTGGCACACAAATACTCAGTGGAGAACCTTGGGATTGAACCAAGGACCTCATACTAAAATAGCATGCACTCCCCCTCTGAGCTTCGATCCAATTTTATTTGCAGATAAAATGCAATATTAATACAATGTACTTTTTATATACACCACTCCATTGAAACTACAATGAAATGATAGCAGCAATTCTAAATACAAGCAAGTATGGACAGTCATTCTAACCAATGAACTTCAGTTTTTGAAAATGATGCAATTGAAGTTGGCAACCATGCCACTTCTGTTACATAAATGTACGAACAGGGATTGAACACATGTTCTTCAGATTACAAGAGCAAATTATTTAGCACGTCTCTGTTTCCTGCTGAGAATTTCAACATTCTGGAAAGTAGGAGATGGGCCATTGCAAAATGTTTAATGGAGAAGCTGGGGATTGAACCCAGGACCTCATACATGCGAAGCATGCGCTCTACCACTGAGCTACATCCCTTTCTGTGAAAGAAATGGTTTTTTCTTATATTTTTAAATTTCACCTATAATTAATCAGGTAAGCTAGTTGAGAACAAGTTTTCATATTCAACTGCGACCTGGCCAAGATAAAGCAAAGCAGCGCAACACAAACAACAACACAGAGTTACAGATGGAAATAAACAAGCCTACAGTCAATAACACAATAGAAGAAAAAAAGAAAGTCTATATACAGTGCGTGCAAATGGAGGTAAGGCAATAAATAGGCAATAGTAGCGAAGTATTTACAATTTAGCAAATTAACACTGGAGTGATAGATGAGCAGATGATGATGTGCAAGTAGAAATACTGGTGTGCAAAGAGCAGAAAGTATATTAAAACAATATGGGGATGAGGTAGGTAGATTGGGTGGGCTATTTACAAATGGGCTTTGTACAGCTGCAGCGATCAGTTAGCTGCTCAGATAGCCGATGTTAAAGTTAGCAGTGTTGCCAACACCTCAGTAAGGAAAGTAGCTATTGGCTGTCCTAAAAGTCGCTAGAAGTTGCTAAACTGATGTCATCACCTAATTTGCATAATTGTCCATGTGCATGTAATTGTAATGGACACTGTAGGAGTGAGGAATAACATTGTGGAAGAGACAAAAGTGAGTAAAATGAAAATGTCTGCAAGTATTCAGAGGGGTCTGAATACTTGCTAAATACAGCGACTAAGTCGCTAAGTTGGCAACACTGGAACGAATTTTTGCAATTCGTTCCAGTCATTGTCAGCAGAGAACTGGAAGGAAAGGCGGCCAAAGGAGGTGTTGGCTTTGGGGATGACCAGTGAGATATACCTGCTGGAACGTGTGCTACGGGTGGGTGTTGTTATCGTGACCAGTGAGCTGAGATAAGGTGGAGCTTTACCTAGCATAGACTAAAAAGATGACCTGGAACCAGTGGGTCTGGCGACGAATATGTAGCGAGGGCCAGCCGGCTAGAGCATACAGGTCGTAGTGGCCATATCAATACAAATTGACCCTTTCTTTACACTGTTCTAATGAAAGTACATTTCCAAAATATCATCTAGCTTCCATAAACGTCGAACAAGGCTTGAACCCAGGATTGAACCCATGTGCTTCAGTTTACAAAAACAGATGATTTAGCACATCTATTTCCTTCTTAAAATGTCAACATTCTGGAAAGTAGAGTTGTGCAAAAGCTAATTTCACAACTAAATATACTCATCAGAAAATTTGGGGATGAACTTCAGAGCGCATGCATTTCAAGTATTAGCTCTACCATAGAGGCACATCCCCTTACTATATAATAGCATGGTTGCCATTTTGAGAAAACTTTTTTTCTCTTCAAAGTCCTCCAGTGAAAGAACCTTCACATGGTACCAGCAATCTTTCAGTAAGGTACGGATGGGATTTGAACCCATGATCTTCGGTTTACAAGACCGACGCCTTACCGCTTGGCCACCATGCCACTCTATGATGCAAGATTTTTATCAACATTCTGGAAAGTAGTAGTTGTGTAATGTGAATTTGGCACACAAATAACATCTCTGTTTCCTGTGAGAATTTCAACATTCTGGAAAGTAGGAGTTGTGTAATGTGAATTTGGCACACAAATACTCAGTGGAGAACCTTGGGATTGAACCAAGGACCTCATACTAAAATAGCATGCACTCCCCCTCTGAGCTTCGATCCAATTTTATTTGCAGATAAAATGCAATATTAATACAATGTACTTTTATATACACCACTCCATTGAAACTACAATGAAATGATAGCAGCAATTCTAAATACAAGCAAGTATGGACAGTCATCTAACCAATGAACTTCAGTTTTTGAAAATGATGCAATTGAAGTTGGCAACCATGCCACTTCTGTTACATAAATGTACGAACAGGGATTGAACACATGTTCTTCAGATTACAAGAGCAAATTATTTAGCACGTCTCTGTTTCCTGCTGAGAATTTCAACATTCTGGAAAGTAGGAGATGGGCCATTGCAAAATTTTTAATGGAGAAGCTGGGGATTGAACCCAGGACCTCATACATGCGAAGCATGCGCTCTACCACTGAGCTACATCCCCTTTCTGTGAAAGAAATGGGTTTTTCTTATTTTTTTAAATTTCACCTATAATTAATAAGGTAAGCTAGTTGAGAACAAGTTTTCATATTCAACTGCGACCTGGCCAAGATAAAGCAAAGCAGCGCAACACAAACAACAACACAGAGTTACAGATGGAATAAACAAGCCTACAGTCAATAACACAATAGAAGAAAAAAAGAAAGTCTATATACAGTGCGTGCAAATGGAGGTAAGGCAATAAATAGGCAATAGTAGCGAAGTATTTACAATTTAGCAAATTAACACTGGAGTGATAGATGAGCAGATGATGATGTGCAAGTAGAAATACTGGTGTGCAAAGAGCAGAAAGTATATTAAAACAATATGGGGATGAGGTAGGTAGATTGGGTGGGCTATTTACAAATGGGCTTTGTACAGCTGCAGCGATCAGTTAGCTGCTCAGATAGCCGATGTTAAAGTTAGCAGTGTTGCCAACACCTCAGTAAGGAAAGTAGCTATTGGCTGTCCTAAAAGTCGCTAGAAGTTGCTAAATGATGTCATCACCTAATTTGCATAATTGTCCATGTGCATGTAATTGTAATGGACACTGTAGGAGTGAGGAATAACATTGTGGAAGAGACAAAAAGTGAGTAAAATGAAAATGTCTGCAAGTATTCAGAGGGGTCTGAATACTTGCTAAATACAGCGACTAAGTCGCTAAGTTGGCAACACTGGAACGAATTTTTGCAATTCGTTCCAGTCATTGTCAGCAGAGAACTGGAAGGAAAGGCGGCCAAAGGAGGTGTTGGCTTTGGGGATGACCAGTGAGATATACCTGCTGGAACGTGTGCTACGGGTGGGTGTTGTTATCGTGACCAGTGAGCTGAGATAAGGTGGAGCTTTACCTAGCATAGACTAAAAGATGACCTGGAACCAGTGGGTCTGGCGACGAATATGTAGCGAGGGCCAGCCGGCTAGAGCATACAGGTCGTAGTGGCCATATCAATACAAATTGACCCTTTCTTTACACTGTTCTAATGAAAGTACATTTCCAAATATCATCTAGCTTCCATAAACGTCGAACAAGGCTTGAACCCAGGATTGAACCCATGTGCTTCAGTTTACAAAAACAGATGATTTAGCACATCTATTTCCTTCTTAAAATGTCAACATTCTGGAAAGTAGAGTTGTGCAAAAGCTAATTTCACAACTAAATATACTCATCAGAAAATTTGGGGATGAACTTCAGAGCGCATGCATTTCAAGTATTAGCTCTACCATAGAGGCACATCCCCTTACTATATAATAGCATGGTTGCCATTTGAGAAAAAACTTTTTCTCTTCAAAGTCCTCCAGTGAAAGAACCTTCAGATGGTACCAGCTATCTTTCAGTAAGGCACGGATGGGATTTGAACCCATGATCTTCGGTTTACAAGACCGACGCCTTACCGCTTGGCCACCATGCCACTCTATGATGCAAGATTTTTATCAACATTCTGGAAAGTAGTAGTTGTGTAATGTGAATTTGGCACACAAATAACATCTCTGTTTCCTGTGAGAATTTCAACATTCTGGAAAGTAGGAGTTGTGTAATGTGAATTTGGCACACAAATACTCAGTGGAGAACCTTGGGATTGAACCAAGGACCTCATACTAAAATAGCATGCACTCCCCCTCTGAGCTTCGATCCAATTTTATTTGCAGATAAAATGCAATATTAATACAATGTACTTTTTATATACACCACTCCATTGAAACTACAATGAAATGATAGCAGCAATTCTAAATACAAGCAAGTATGGACAGTCATCTAACCAATGAACTTCAGTTTTTGAAAATGATGCAATTGAAGTTGGCAACCATGCCACTTCTGTTACATAAATGTACGAACAGGGATTGAACACATGTTCTTCAGATTACAAGAGCAAATTATTTAGCACGTCTCTGTTTCCTGCTGAGAATTTCAACATTCTGGAAAGTAGGAGATGGGCCATTGCAAAATGTTTAATGGAGAAGCTGGGGATTGAACCCAGGACCTCATACATGCGAAGCATGCGCTCTACCACTGAGCTACATCCCCTTTCTGTGAAAGAAATTGTTTTTTCTTATTTTTTTAAATTTCACCTATAATTAATCAGGTAAGCTAGTTGAGAACAAGTTTTCATATTCAACTGCGACCTGGCCAAGATAAAGCAAAGCAGCGCAACACAAACAACAACACAGAGTTACAGATGGAATAAACAAGCCTACAGTCAATAACACAATAGAAGAAAAAAAGAAAGTCTATATACAGTGCGTGCAAATGGAGGTAAGGCAATAAATAGGCAATAGTAGCGAAGTATTTACAATTTAGCAAATTAACACTGGAGTGATAGATGAGCAGATGATGATGTGCAAGTAGAAATACTGGTGTGCAAAGAGCAGAAAGTATATTAAAACAATATGGGGATGAGGTAGGTAGATTGGGTGGGCTATTTACAAATGGGCTTTGTACAGCTGCAGCGATCAGTTAGCTGCTCAGATAGCCGATGTTAAAGTTAGCAGTGTTGCCAACACCTCAGTAAGGAAAGTAGCTATTGGCTGTCCTAAAAGTCGCTAGAAGTTGCTAAATGATGTCATCACCTAATTTGCATAATTGTCCATGTGCATGTAATTGTAATGGACACTGTAGGAGTGAGGAATAACATTGTGGAAGAGACAAAAAGTGAGTAAAATGAAAATGTCTGCAAGTATTCAGAGGGGTCTGAATACTTGCTAAATACAGCGACTAAGTCGCTAAGTTGGCAACACTGGAACGAATTTTTGCAATTCGTTCCAGTCATTGTCAGCAGAGAACTGGAAGGAAAGGCGGCCAAAGGAGGTGTTGGCTTTGGGGATGACCAGTGAGATATACCTGCTGGAACGTGTGCTACGGGTGGGTGTTGTTATCGTGACCAGTGAGCTGAGATAAGGTGGAGCTTTACCTAGCATAGACTAAAAAGATGACCTGGAACCAGTGGGTCTGGCGACGAATATGTAGCGAGGGCCAGCCGGCTAGAGCATACAGGTCGTAGTGGCCATATCAATACAAATTGACCCTTTCTTTACACTGTTCTAATGAAAGTACATTTCCAAAATATCATCTAGCTTCCATAAACGTCGAACAAGGCTTGAACCCAGGATTGAACCCATGTGCTTCAGTTTACAAAAACAGATGATTTAGCACATCTATTTCCTTCTTAAAATGTCAACATTCTGGAAAGTAGAGTTGTGCAAAAGCTAATTTCACAACTAAATATACTCATCAGAAAATTTGGGGATGAACTTCAGAGCGCATGCATTTCAAGTATTAGCTCTACCATAGAGGCACATCCCCTTACTATATAATAGCATGGTTGCCATTTTGAGAAAACTTTTTTTCTCTTCAAAGTCCTCCACTGAAAGAACCTTCACATGGTACCAGCAATCTTTCAGTAAGGCACGGATGGGATTTGAACCCATGATCTTCGGTTTACAAGACCGACGCCTTACCGCTTGGCCACCATGCCACTCTATGCTGCAAGATTTTTATCAACATTCTGGAAAGTAGTAGTTGTGTAATATGAATTTGGGACACAAATAACATCTCTGTTTCCTGTGAGAATTTCAACATTCTGGAAAGTAGGAGTTGTGTAATGTGAATTTGGCACACAAATACTCAGTGGAGAACCTTGGGATTGAACCAAGGACCTCATACTAAAATAGCATGCACTCCCCCTCTGAGCTTCGATCCAATTTTATTTGCAGATAAAATGCAATATTAATACAATGTACTTTTTATATACACCACTCCATTGAAACTACAATGAAATGATAGCAGCAATTCTAAATACAAGCAAGTATGGACAGTCATCTAACCAATGAACTTCAGTTTTTGAAAATGATGCAATTGAAGTTGGCAACCATGCCACTTCTGTTACATAAATGTACGAACAGGGATTGAACACATGTTCTTCAGATTACAAGAGCAAATTATTTAGCACGTCTCTGTTTCCTGCTGAGAATTTCAACATTCTGGAAAGTAGGAGATGGGCCATTGCAAAATTTTTAATGGAGAAGCTGGGGATTGAACCCAGGACCTCATACATGCGAAGCATGCGCTCTACCACTGAGCTACATCCCCTTTCTGTGAAAGAAATTGTTTTTTCTTATTTTTTAAATTTCACCTATAATTAATCAGGTAAGCTAGTTGAGAACAAGTTTTCATATTCAACTGCGACCTGGCCAAGATAAAGCAAAGCAGCGCAACACAAACAACAACACAGAGTTACAGATGGAATAAACAAGCCTACAGTCAATAACACAATAGAAGAAAAAAAGAAAGTCTATATACAGTGCGTGCAAATGGAGGTAAGGCAATAAATAGGCAATAGTAGCGAAGTATTTACAATTTAGCAAATTAACACTGGAGTGATAGATGAGCAGATGATGATGTGCAAGTAGAAATACTGGTGTGCAAAGAGCAGAAAGTATATTAAAACAATATGGGGATGAGGTAGGTAGATTGGGTGGGCTATTTACAAATGGGCTTTGTACAGCTGCAGCGATCAGTTAGCTGCTCAGATAGCCGATGTTTAAAGTTAGCAGTGTTGCCAACACCTCAGTAAGGAAAGTAGCTATTGGCTGTCCTAAAAGTCGCTAGAAGTTGCTAAATGATGTCATCACCTAATTTGCATAATTGTCCATGTGCATGTAATTGTAATGGACACTGTAGGAGTGAGGAATAACATTGTGGAAGAGACAAAAAGTGAGTAAAATGAAAATGTCTGCAAGTATTCAGAGGGGTCTGAATACTTGCTAAATACAGCGACTAAGTCGCTAAGTTGGCAACACTGGAACGAATTTTTGCAATTCGTTCCAGTCATTGTCAGCAGAGAACTGGAAGGAAAGGCGGCCAAAGGAGGTGTTGGCTTTGGGGATGACCAGTGAGATATACCTGCTGGAACGTGTGCTACGGGTGGGTGTTGTTATCGTGACCAGTGAGCTGAGATAAGGTGGAGCTTTACCTAGCATAGACTAAAAAGATGACCTGGAACCAGTGGGTCTGGCGACGAATATGTAGCGAGGGCCAGCCGGCTAGAGCATACAGGTCGTAGTGGCCATATCAATACAAATTGACCCTTTCTTTACACTGTTCTAATGAAAGTACATTTCCAAAATATCATCTAGCTTCCATAAACGTCGAACAAGGCTTGAACCCAGGATTGAACCCATGTGCTTCAGTTTACAAAAACAGATGATTTAGCACATCTATTTCCTTCTTAAAATGTCAACATTCTGGAAAGTAGAGTTGTGCAAAAGCTAATTTCACAACTAAATATACTCATCAGAAAATTTGGGGATGAACTTCAGAGCGCATGCATTTCAAGTATTAGCTCTACCATAGAGGCACATCCCCTTACTATATAATAGCATGGTTGCCATTTTGAGAAAACTTTTTTTCTCTTCAAAGTCCTCCAGTGAAAGAACCTTCACATGGTACCAGCTATCTTTCAGTAAGGCACGGATGGGATTTGAACCCATGATCTTCGGTTTACAAGACCGACGCCTTACCGCTTGGCCACCATGCCACTCTATGCTGCAAGATTTTTATCAACATTCTGGAAAGTAGTAGTTGTGTAATGTGAATTTGGGACACAAATAACATCTCTGTTTCCTGTGAGAATTTCAACATTCTGGAAAGTAGGAGTTGTGTAATGTGAATTTGGCACACAAATACTCAGTGGAGAACCTTGGGATTGAACCAAGGACCTCATACTAAAATAGCATGCACTCCCCCTCTGAGCTTCGATCCAATTTTATTTGCAGATAAAATGCAATATTAATACAATGTACTTTTTATATACACCACTCCATTGAAACTACAATGAAATGATAGCAGCAATTCTAAATACAAGCAAGTATGGACAGTCATCTAACCAATGAACTTCAGTTTTTGAAAATGATGCAATTGAAGTTGGCAACCATGCCACTTCTGTTACATAAATGTACGAACAGGGATTGAACACATGTTCTTCAGATTACAAGAGCAAATTATTTAGCACGTCTCTGTTTCCTGCTGAGAATTTCAACATTCTGGAAAGTAGGAGATGGGCCATTGCAAAATTTTTAATGGAGAAGCTGGGGATTGAACCCAGGACCTCATACATGCGAAGCATGCGCTCTACCACTGAGCTACATCCCCTTTCTGTGAAAGAAATTGTTTTTTCTTATTTTTTTAAATTTCACCTATAATTAATCAGGTAAGCTAGTTGAGAACAAGTTTTCATATTCAACTGCGACCTGGCCAAGATAAAGCAAAGCAGCGCAACACAAACAACAACACAGAGTTACAGATGGAATAAACAAGCCTACAGTCAATAACACAATAGAAGAAAAAAAGAAAGTCTATATACAGTGCGTGCAAATGGAGGTAAGGCAATAAATAGGCAATAGTAGCGAAGTATTTACAATTTAGCAAATTAACACTGGAGTGATAGATGAGCAGATGATGATGTGCAAGTAGAAATACTGGTGTGCAAAGAGCAGAAAGTATATTAAAACAATATGGGGATGAGGTAGGTAGATTGGGTGGGCTATTTACAAATGGGCTTTGTACAGCTGCAGCGATCAGTTAGCTGCTCAGATAGCCGATGTTAAAGTTAGCAGTGTTGCCAACACCTCAGTAAGGAAAGTAGCTATTGGCTGTCCTAAAAGTCGCTAGAAGTTGCTAAATGATGTCATCACCTAATTTGCATAATTGTCCATGTGCATGTAATTGTAATGGACACTGTAGGAGTGAGGAATAACATTGTGGAAGAGACAAAAAGTGAGTAAAATGAAAATGTCTGCAAGTATTCAGAGGGGTCTGAATACTTGCTAAATACAGCGACTAAGTCGCTAAGTTGGCAACACTGGAACGAATTTTTGCAATTCGTTCCAGTCATTGTCAGCAGAGAACTGGAAGGAAAGGCGGCCAAAGGAGGTGTTGGCTTTGGGGATGACCAGTGAGATATACCTGCTGGAACGTGTGCTACGGGTGGGTGTTGTTATCGTGACCAGTGAGCTGAGATAAGGTGGAGCTTTACCTAGCATAGACTAAAAAGATGACCTGGAACCAGTGGGTCTGGCGACGAATATGTAGCGAGGGCCAGCCGGCTAGAGCATACAGGTCGTAGTGGCCATATCAATACAAATTGACCCTTTCTTTACACTGTTCTAATGAAAGTACATTTCCAAAATATCATCTAGCTTCCATAAACGTCGAACAAGGCTTGAACCCAGGATTGAACCCATGTGCTTCAGTTTACAAAAACAGATGACTTAGCACATCTATTTCCTTCTTAAAATGTCAACATTCTGGAAAGTAGAGTTGTGCAAAAGCTAATTTCACAACTAAATATACTCATCAGAAAATTTGGGGATGAACTTCAGAGCGCATGCATTTCAAGTATTAGCTCTACCATAGAGGCACATCCCCTTACTATATAATAGCATGGTTGCCATTTTGAGAAAAAAAATTTTCTCTTCAAAGTCCTCCAGTGAAAGAACCTTCACATGGTACCAGCTATCTTTCAGTAAGGCACGGATGGGATTTGAACCCATGATCTTCGGTTTACAAGACCGACGCCTTACCGCTTGGCCACCATGCCACTCTATGCTGCAAGATTTTTATCAACATTCTGGAAAGTAGTAGTTGTGTAATGTGAATTTGGGACACAAATAACATCTCTGTTTCCTGTGAGAATTTCAACATTCTGGAAAGTAGGAGTTGTGTAATGTGAATTTGGCACACAAATACTCAGTGGAGAACCTTGGGATTGAACCAAGGACCTCATACTAAAATAGCATGCACTCCCCCTCTGAGCTTCGATCCAATTTTATTTGCAGATAAAATGCAATATTAATACAATGTACTTTTTATATACACCACTCCATTGAAACTACAATGAAATGATAGCAGCAATTCTAAATACAAGCAAGTATGGACAGTCATCTAACCAATGAACTTCAGTTTTTGAAAATGATGCAATTGAAGTTGGCAACCATGCCACTTCTGTTACATAAATGTACGAACAGGGATTGAACACATGTTCTTCAGATTACAAGAGCAAATTATTTAGCACGTCTCTGTTTCCTGCTGAGAATTTCAACATTCTGGAAAGTAGGAGATGGGCCATTGCAAAATGTTTAATGGAGAAGCTGGGGATTGAACCCAGGACCTCATACATGCGAAGCATGCGCTCTACCACTGAGCTACATCCCCTTTCTGTGAAAGAAATTGTTTTTTCTTATTTTTTTAAATTTCACCTATAATTAATCAGGTAAGCTAGTTGAGAACAAGTTTTCATATTCAACTGCGACCTGGCCAAGATAAAGCAAAGCAGCGCAACACAAACAACAACACAGAGTTACAGATGGAATAAACAAGCCTACAGTCAATAACACAATAGAAGAAAAAAAGAAAGTCTATATACAGTGCGTGCAAATGGAGGTAAGGCAATAAATAGGCAATAGTAGCGAAGTATTTACAATTTAGCAAATTAACACTGGAGTGATAGATGAGCAGATGATGATGTGCAAGTAGAAATACTGGTGTGCAAAGAGCAGAAAGTATATTAAAACAATATGGGGATGAGGTAGGTAGATTGGGTGGGCTATTTACAAATGGGCTTTGTACAGCTGCAGCGATCAGTTAGCTGCTCAGATAGCCGATGTTTAAAGTTAGCAGTGTTGCCAACACCTCAGTAAGGAAAGTAGCTATTGGCTGTCCTAAAAGTCGCTAGAAGTTGCTAAATGATGTCATCACCTAATTTGCATAATTGTCCATGTGCATGTAATTGTAATGGACACTGTAGGAGTGAGGAATAACATTGTGGAAGAGACAAAAAGTGAGTAAAATGAAAATGTCTGCAAGTATTCAGAGGGGTCTGAATACTTGCTAAATACAGCGACTAAGTCGCTAAGTTGGCAACACTGGAACGAATTTTTGCAATTCGTTCCAGTCATTGTCAGCAGAGAACTGGAAGGAAAGGCGGCCAAAGGAGGTGTTGGCTTTGGGGATGACCAGTGAGATATACCTGCTGGAACGTGTGCTACGGGTGGGTGTTGTTATCGTGACCAGTGAGCTGAGATAAGGTGGAGCTTTACCTAGCATAGACTAAAAAGATGACCTGGAACCAGTGGGTCTGGCGACGAATATGTAGCGAGGGCCAGCCGGCTAGAGCATACAGGTCGTAGTGGCCATATCAATACAAATTGACCCTTTCTTTACACTGTTCTAATGAAAGTACATTTCCAAAATATCATCTAGCTTCCATAAACGTCGAACAAGGCTTGAACCCAGGATTGAACCCATGTGCTTCAGTTTACAAAAACAGATGATTTAGCACATCTATTTCCTTCTTAAAATGTCAACATTCTGGAAAGTAGAGTTGTGCAAAAGCTAATTTCACAACTAAATATACTCATCAGAAAATTTGGGGATGAACTTCAGAGCGCATGCATTTCAAGTATTAGCTCTACCATAGAGGCACATCCCCTTACTATATAATAGCATGGTTGCCATTTTGAGAAAACTTTTTTTCTCTTCAAAGTCCTCCAGTGAAAGAACCTTCACATGGTACCAGCTATCTTTCAGTAAGGCACGGATGGGATTTGAACCCATGATCTTCGGTTTACAAGACCGACGCCTTACCGCTTGGCCACCATGCCACTCTATGATGCAAGATTTTTATCAACATTCTGGAAAGTAGTAGTTGTGTAATGTGAATTTGGGCACACAAATAACATCTCTGTTTCCTGTGAGAATTTCAACATTCTGGAAAGTAGGAGTTGTGTAATGTGAATTTGGCACACAAATACTCAGTGGAGAACCTTGGGATTGAACCAAGGACCTCATACTAAAATAGCATGCACTCCCCCTCTGAGCTTCGATCCAATTTTATTTGCAGATAAAATGCAATATTAATACAATGTACTTTTTATATACACCACTCCATTGAAACTACAATGAAATGATAGCAGCAATTCTAAATACAAGCAAGTATGGACAGTCATCTAACCAATGAACTTCAGTTTTTGAAAATGATGCAATTGAAGTTGGCAACCATGCCACTTCTGTTACATAAATGTACGAACAGGGATTGAACACATGTTCTTCAGATTACAAGAGCAAATTATTTAGCACGTCTCTGTTTCCTGCTGAGAATTTCAACATTCTGGAAAGTAGGAGATGGGCCATTGCAAAATTTTTAATGGAGAAGCTGGGGATTGAACCCAGGACCTCATACATGCGAAGCATGCGCTCTACCACTGAGCTACATCCCCTTTCTGTGAAAGAAATTGTTTTTTCTTATTTTTTTAAATTTCACCTATAATTAATCAGGTAAGCTAGTTGAGAACAAGTTTTCATATTCAACTGCGACCTGGCCAAGATAAAGCAAAGCAGCGCAACACAAACAACAACACAGAGTTACAGATGGAATAAACAAGCCTACAGTCAATAACACAATAGAAGAAAAAAAGAAAGTCTATATACAGTGCGTGCAAATGGAGGTAAGGCAATAAATAGGCAATAGTAGCGAAGTATTTACAATTTAGCAAATTAACACTGGAGTGATAGATGAGCAGATGATGATGTGCAAGTAGAAATACTGGTGTGCAAAGAGCAGAAAGTATATTAAAACAATATGGGGATGAGGTAGGTAGATTGGGTGGGCTATTTACAAATGGGCTTTGTACAGCTGCAGCGATCAGTTAGCTGCTCAGATAGCCGATGTTTAAAGTTAGCAGTGTTGCCAACACCTCAGTAAGGAAAGTAGCTATTGGCTGTCCTAAAAGTCGCTAGAAGTTGCTAAATGATGTCATCACCTAATTTGCATAATTGTCCATGTGCATGTAATTGTAATGGACACTGTAGGAGTGAGGAATAACATTGTGGAAGAGACAAAAAGTGAGTAAAATGAAAATGTCTGCAAGTATTCAGAGGGGTCTGAATACTTGCTAAATACAGCGACTAAGTCGCTAAGTTGGCAACACTGGAACGAATTTTTGCAATTCGTTCCAGTCATTGTCAGCAGAGAACTGGAAGGAAAGGCGGCCAAAGGAGGTGTTGGCTTTGGGGATGACCAGTGAGATATACCTGCTGGAACGTGTGCTACGGGTGGGTGTTGTTATCGTGACCAGTGAGCTGAGATAAGGTGGAGCTTTACCTAGCATAGACTAAAAAGATGACCTGGAACCAGTGGGTCTGGCGACGAATATGTAGCGAGGGCCAGCCGGCTAGAGCATACAGGTCGTAGTGGCCATATCAATACAAATTGACCCTTTCTTTACACTGTTCTAATGAAAGTACATTTCCAAAATATCATCTAGCTTCCATAAACGTCGAACAAGGCTTGAACCCAGGATTGAACCCATGTGCTTCAGTTTACAAAAACAGATGACTTAGCACATCTATTTCCTTCTTAAAATGTCAACATTCTGGAAAGTAGAGTTGTGCAAAAGCTAATTTCACAACTAAATATACTCATCAGAAAATTTGGGGATGAACTTCAGAGCGCATGCATTTCAAGTATTAGCTCTACCATAGAGGCACATCCCCTTACTATATAATAGCAGGGTTGCCATTTTGAGAAAAAAAAATTTCTCTTCAAAGTCCTCCAGTGAAAGAACCTTCAGATGGTACCAGCTATCTTTCAGTAAGGCACGGATGGGATTTGAACCCATGATCTTCGGTTTACAAGACCGACGCCTTACCGCTTGGCCACCATGCCACTCTATGATGCAAGATTTTTATCAACATTCTGGAAAGTAGTAGTTGTGTAATGTGAATTTGGGACACAAATAACATCTCTGTTTCCTGTGAGAATTTCAACATTCTGGAAAGTAGGAGTTGTGTAATGTGAATTTGGCACACAAATACTCAGTGGAGAACCTTGGGATTGAACCAAGGACCTCATACTAAAATAGCATGCACTCCCCCTCTGAGCTTCGATCCAATTTTATTTGCAGATAAAATGCAATATTAATACAATGTACTTTTTATATACACCACTCCATTGAAACTACAATGAAATGATAGCAGCAATTCTAAATACAAGCAAGTATGGACAGTCATCTAACCAATGAACTTCAGTTTTTGAAAATGATGCAATTGAAGTTGGCAACCATGCCACTTCTGTTACATAAATGTACGAACAGGGATTGAACACATGTTCTTCAGATTACAAGAGCAAATTATTTAGCACGTCTCTGTTTCCTGCTGAGAATTTCAACATTCTGGAAAGTAGGAGATGGGCCATTGCAAAATTTTTAATGGAGAAGCTGGGGATTGAACCCAGGACCTCATACATGCGAAGCATGCGCTCTACCACTGAGCTACATCCCCTTTCTGTGAAAGAAATTGTTTTTTCTTATTTTTTTAAATTTCACCTATAATTAATCAGGTAAGCTAGTTGAGAACAAGTTTTCATATTCAACTGCGACCTGGCCAAGATAAAGCAAAGCAGCGCAACACAAACAACAACACAGAGTTACAGATGGAATAAACAAGCCTACAGTCAATAACACAATAGAAGAAAAAAAGAAAGTCTATATACAGTGCGTGCAAATGGAGGTAAGGCAATAAATAGGCAATAGTAGCGAAGTATTTACAATTTAGCAAATTAACACTGGAGTGATAGATGAGCAGATGATGATGTGCAAGTAGAAATACTGGTGTGCAAAGAGCAGAAAGTATATTAAAACAATATGGGGATGAGGTAGGTAGATTGGGTGGGCTATTTACAAATGGGCTTTGTACAGCTGCAGCGATCAGTTAGCTGCTCAGATAGCCGATGTTTAAAGTTAGCAGTGTTGCCAACACCTCAGTAAGGAAAGTAGCTATTGGCTGTCCTAAAAGTCGCTAGAAGTTGCTAAATGATGTCATCACCTAATTTGCATAATTGTCCATGTGCATGTAATTGTAATGGACACTGTAGGAGTGAGGAATAACATTGTGGAAGAGACAAAAAGTGAGTAAAATGAAAATGTCTGCAAGTATTCAGAGGGGTCTGAATACTTGCTAAATACAGCGACTAAGTCGCTAAGTTGGCAACACTGGAACGAATTTTTGCAATTCGTTCCAGTCATTGTCAGCAGAGAACTGGAAGGAAAGGCGGCCAAAGGAGGTGTTGGCTTTGGGGATGACCAGTGAGATATACCTGCTGGAACGTGTGCTACGGGTGGGTGTTGTTATCGTGACCAGTGAGCTGAGATAAGGTGGAGCTTTACCTAGCATAGACTAAAAAGATGACCTGGAACCAGTGGGTCTGGCGACGAATATGTAGCGAGGGCCAGCCGGCTAGAGCATACAGGTCGTAGTGGCCATATCAATACAAATTGACCCTTTCTTTACACTGTTCTAATGAAAGTACATTTCCAAAATATCATCTAGCTTCCATAAACGTCGAACAAGGCTTGAACCCAGGATTGAACCCATGTGCTTCAGTTTACAAAAACAGATGATTTAGCACATCTATTTCCTTCTTAAAATGTCAACATTCTGGAAAGTAGAGTTGTGCAAAAGCTAATTTCACAACTAAATATACTCATCAGAAAATTTGGGGATGAACTTCAGAGCGCATGCATTTCAAGTATTAGCTCTACCATAGAGGCACATCCCCTTACTATATAATAGCATGGTTGCCATTTTGAGAAAACTTTTTTTCTCTTCAAAGTCCTCCAGTGAAAGAACCTTCACATGGTACCAGCTATCTTTCAGTAAGGCACGGATGGGATTTGAACCCATGATCTTCGGTTTACAAGACCGACGCCTTACCGCTTGGCCACCATGCCACTCTATGATGCAAGATTTTTATCAACATTCTGGAAAGTAGTAGTTGTGTAATGTGAATTTGGCACACAAATAACATCTCTGTTTCCTGTGAGAATTTCAACATTCTGGAAAGTAGGAGTTGTGTAATGTGAATTTGGCACACAAATACTCAGTGGAGAACCTTGGGATTGAACCAAGGACCTCATACTAAAATAGCATGCACTCCCCCTCTGAGCTTCGATCCAATTTTATTTGCAGATAAAATGCAATATTAATACAATGTACTTTTTATATACACCACTCCATTGAAACTACAATGAAATGATAGCAGCAATTCTAAATACAAGCAAGTATGGACAGTCATCTAACCAATGAACTTCAGTTTTTGAAAATGATGCAATTGAAGTTGGCAACCATGCCACTTCTGTTACATAAATGTACGAACAGGGATTGAACACATGTTCTTCAGATTACAAGAGCAAATTATTTAGCACGTCTCTGTTTCCTGCTGAGAATTTCAACATTCTGGAAAGTAGGAGATGGGCCATTGCAAAATTTTTAATGGAGAAGCTGGGGATTGAACCCAGGACCTCATACATGCGAAGCATGCGCTCTACCACTGAGCTACATCCCCTTTCTGTGAAAGAAATTGTTTTTTCTTATTTTTTTAAATTTCACCTATAATTAATCAGGTAAGCTAGTTGAGAACAAGTTTTCATATTCAACTGCGACCTGGCCAAGATAAAGCAAAGCAGCGCAACACAAACAACAACACAGAGTTACAGATGGAATAAACAAGCCTACAGTCAATAACACAATAGAAGAAAAAAAGAAAGTCTATATACAGTGCGTGCAAATGGAGGTAAGGCAATAAATAGGCAATAGTAGCGAAGTATTTACAATTTAGCAAATTAACACTGGAGTGATAGATGAGCAGATGATGATGTGCAAGTAGAAATACTGGTGTGCAAAGAGCAGAAAGTATATTAAAACAATATGGGGATGAGGTAGGTAGATTGGGTGGGCTATTTACAAATGGGCTTTGTACAGCTGCAGCGATCAGTTAGCTGCTCAGATAGCCGATGTTTAAAGTTAGCAGTGTTGCCAACACCTCAGTAAGGAAAGTAGCTATTGGCTGTCCTAAAAGTCGCTAGAAGTTGCTAAATGATGTCATCACCTAATTTGCATAATTGTCCATGTGCATGTAATTGTAATGGACACTGTAGGAGTGAGGAATAACATTGTGGAAGAGACAAAAAGTGAGTAAAATGAAAATGTCTGCAAGTATTCAGAGGGGTCTGAATACTTGCTAAATACAGCGACTAAGTCGCTAAGTTGGCAACACTGGAACGAATTTTTGCAATTCGTTCCAGTCATTGTCAGCAGAGAACTGGAAGGAAAGGCGGCCAAAGGAGGTGTTGGCTTTGGGGATGACCAGTGAGATATACCTGCTGGAACGTGTGCTACGGGTGGGTGTTGTTATCGTGACCAGTGAGCTGAGATAAGGTGGAGCTTTACCTAGCATAGACTAAAAAGATGACCTGGAACCAGTGGGTCTGGCGACGAATATGTAGCGAGGGCCAGCCGGCTAGAGCATACAGGTCGTAGTGGCCATATCAATACAAATTGACCCTTTCTTTACACTGTTCTAATGAAAGTACATTTCCAAAATATCATCTAGCTTCCATAAACGTCGAACAAGGCTTGAACCCAGGATTGAACCCATGTGCTTCAGTTTACAAAAACAGATGATTTAGCACATCTATTTCCTTCTTAAAATGTCAACATTCTGGAAAGTAGAGTTGTGCAAAAGCTAATTTCACAACTAAATATACTCATCAGAAAATTTGGGGATGAACTTCAGAGCGCATGCATTTCAAGTATTAGCTCTACCATAGAGGCACATCCCCTTACTATATAATAGCATGGTTGCCATTTTGAGAAAACTTTTTTTCTCTTCAAAGTCCTCCAGTGAAAGAACCTTCACATGGTACCAGCTATCTTTCAGTAAGGCACGGATGGGATTTGAACCCATGATCTTCGGTTTACAAGACCGACGCCTTACCGCTTGGCCACCATGCCACTCTATGATGCAAGATTTTTATCAACATTCTGGAAAGTAGTAGTTGTGTAATGTGAATTTGGCACACAAATAACATCTCTGTTTCCTGTGAGAATTTCAACATTCTGGAAAGTAGGAGTTGTGTAATGTGAATTTGGCACACAAATACTCAGTGGAGAACCTTGGGATTGAACCAAGGACCTCATACTAAAATAGCATGCACTCCCCCTCTGAGCTTCGATCCAATTTTATTTGCAGATAAAATGCAATATTAATACAATGTACTTTTTATATACACCACTCCATTGAAACTACAATGAAATGATAGCAGCAATTCTAAATACAAGCAAGTATGGACAGTCATCTAACCAATGAACTTCAGTTTTTGAAAATGATGCAATTGAAGTTGGCAACCATGCCACTTCTGTTACATAAATGTACGAACAGGGATTGAACACATGTTCTTCAGATTACAAGAGCAAATTATTTAGCACGTCTCTGTTTCCTGCTGAGAATTTCAACATTCTGGAAAGTAGGAGATGGGCCATTGCAAAATTTTTAATGGAGAAGCTGGGGATTGAACCCAGGACCTCATACATGCGAAGCATGCGCTCTACCACTGAGCTACATCCCCTTTCTGTGAAAGAAATTGTTTTTTCTTATTTTTTTAAATTTCACCTATAATTAATCAGGTAAGCTAGTTGAGAACAAGTTTTCATATTCAACTGCGACCTGGCCAAGATAAAGCAAAGCAGCGCAACACAAACAACAACACAGAGTTACAGATGGAATAAACAAGCCTACAGTCAATAACACAATAGAAGAAAAAAAGAAAGTCTATATACAGTGCGTGCAAATGGAGGTAAGGCAATAAATAGGCAATAGTAGCGAAGTATTTACAATTTAGCAAATTAACACTGGAGTGATAGATGAGCAGATGATGATGTGCAAGTAGAAATACTGGTGTGCAAAGAGCAGAAAGTATATTAAAACAATATGGGGATGAGGTAGGTAGATTGGGTGGGCTATTTACAAATGGGCTTTGTACAGCTGCAGCGATCAGTTAGCTGCTCAGATAGCCGATGTTTAAAGTTAGCAGTGTTGCCAACACCTCAGTAAGGAAAGTAGCTATTGGCTGTCCTAAAAGTCGCTAGAAGTTGCTAAATGATGTCATCACCTAATTTGCATAATTGTCCATGTGCATGTAATTGTAATGGACACTGTAGGAGTGAGGAATAACATTGTGGAAGAGACAAAAAGTGAGTAAAATGAAAATGTCTGCAAGTATTCAGAGGGGTCTGAATACTTGCTAAATACAGCGACTAAGTCGCTAAGTTGGCAACACTGGAACGAATTTTTGCAATTCGTTCCAGTCATTGTCAGCAGAGAACTGGAAGGAAAGGCGGCCAAAGGAGGTGTTGGCTTTGGGGATGACCAGTGAGATATACCTGCTGGAACGTGTGCTACGGGTGGGTGTTGTTATCGTGACCAGTGAGCTGAGATAAGGTGGAGCTTTACCTAGCATAGACTAAAAAGATGACCTGGAACCAGTGGGTCTGGCGACGAATATGTAGCGAGGGCCAGCCGGCTAGAGCATACAGGTCGTAGTGGCCATATCAATACAAATTGACCCTTTCTTTACACTGTTCTAATGAAAGTACATTTCCAAAATATCATCTAGCTTCCATAAACGTCGAACAAGGCTTGAACCCAGGATTGAACCCATGTGCTTCAGTTTACAAAAACAGATGATTTTGCACATCTATTTCCTTCTTAATATGTCAACATTCTGGAAAGTAGAGTTGTGCAAAAGCTAATTTCACAACTAAATATACTCATCAGAAAATTTGGGGATGAACTTCAGAGCACATGCATTTCAAGTATTAGCTCTACCATAGAGGCACATCCCCTTACTATATAATAGCATGGTTGCCATTTTGAGAAAACTTTTTTCTCTTCAAAGTCCTCCAGTGAAAGAAACTTCACATGGTACCAGCAATCTTTCAGTAAGGCACGGATGGGATTTGAACCCATGATCTTCGGTTTACAAGACCGACGCCTTACCGCTTGGCCACCATGCCACTCTATGATGCAAGATTTTTATCAACATTCTGGAAAGTAGTAGTTGTGTAATGTGAATTTGGCACACAAATAACATCTCTGTTTCCTGTGAGAATTTCAACATTCTGGAAAGTAGGAGTTGTGTAATGTGAATTTGGCACACAAATACTCAGTGGAGAACCTTGGGATTGAACCAAGGACCTCATACTAAAATAGCATGCACTCCCCCTCTGAGCTTCGATCCAATTTTATTTGCAGATAAAATGCAATATTAATACAATGTACTTTTTATATACACCACTCCATTGAAACTACAATGAAATGATAGCAGCAATTCTAAATACAAGCAAGTATGGACAGTCATCTAACCAATGAACTTCAGTTTTTGAAAATGATGCAATTGAAGTTGGCAACCATGCCACTTCTGTTACATAAATGTACGAACAGGGATTGAACACATGTTCTTCAGATTACAAGAGCAAATTATTTAGCACGTCTCTGTTTCCTGCTGAGAATTTCAACATTCTGGAAAGTAGGAGATGGGCCATTGCAAAATTTTTAATGGAGAAGCTGGGGATTGAACCCAGGACCTCATACATGCGAAGCATGCGCTCTACCACTGAGCTACATCCCCTTTCTGTGAAAGAAATTGTTTTTTCTTATTTTTTTAAATTTCACCTATAATTAATCAGGTAAGCTAGTTGAGAACAAGTTTTCATATTCAACTGCGACCTGGCCAAGATAAAGCAAAGCAGCGCAACACAAACAACAACACAGAGTTACAGATGGAATAAACAAGCCTACAGTCAATAACACAATAGAAGAAAAAAAGAAAGTCTATATACAGTGCGTGCAAATGGAGGTAAGGCAATAAATAGGCAATAGTAGCGAAGTATTTACAATTTAGCAAATTAACACTGGAGTGATAGATGAGCAGATGATGATGTGCAAGTAGAAATACTGGTGTGCAAAGAGCAGAAAGTATATTAAAACAATATGGGGATGAGGTAGGTAGATTGGGTGGGCTATTTACAAATGGGCTTTGTACAGCTGCAGCGATCAGTTAGCTGCTCAGATAGCCGATGTTTAAAGTTAGCAGTGTTGCCAACACCTCAGTAAGGAAAGTAGCTATTGGCTGTCCTAAAAGTCGCTAGAAGTTGCTAAATGATGTCATCACCTAATTTGCATAATTGTCCATGTGCATGTAATTGTAATGGACACTGTAGGAGTGAGGAATAACATTGTGGAAGAGACAAAAAGTGAGTAAAATGAAAATGTCTGCAAGTATTCAGAGGGGTCTGAATACTTGCTAAATACAGCGACTAAGTCGCTAAGTTGGCAACACTGGAACGAATTTTTGCAATTCGTTCCAGTCATTGTCAGCAGAGAACTGGAAGGAAAGGCGGCCAAAGGAGGTGTTGGCTTTGGGGATGACCAGTGAGATATACCTGCTGGAACGTGTGCTACGGGTGGGTGTTGTTATCGTGACCAGTGAGCTGAGATAAGGTGGAGCTTTACCTAGCATAGACTAAAAAGATGACCTGGAACCAGTGGGTCTGGCGACGAATATGTAGCGAGGGCCAGCCGGCTAGAGCATACAGGTCGTAGTGGCCATATCAATACAAATTGACCCTTTCTTTACACTGTTCTAATGAAAGTACATTTCCAAAATATCATCTAGCTTCCATAAACGTCGAACAAGGCTTGAACCCAGGATTGAACCCATGTGCTTCAGTTTACAAAAACAGATGATTTAGCACATCTATTTCCTTCTTAAAATGTCAACATTCTGGAAAGTAGAGTTGTGCAAAAGCTAATTTCACAACTAAATATACTCATCAGAAAATTTGGGGATGAACTTCAGAGCGCATGCATTTCAAGTATTAGCTCTACCATAGAGGCACATCCCCTTACTATATAATAGCATGGTTGCCATTTTGAGAAAACTTTTTTTCTCTTCAAAGTCCTCCAGTGAAAGAACCTTCACATGGTACCAGCTATCTTTCAGTAAGGCACGGATGGGATTTGAACCCATGATCTTCGGTTTACAAGACCGACGCCTTACCGCTTGGCCACCATGCCACTCTATGATGCAAGATTTTTATCAACATTCTGGAAAGTAGTAGTTGTGTAATGTGAATTTGGCACACAAATAACATCTCTGTTTCCTGTGAGAATTTCAACATTCTGGAAAGTAGGAGTTGTGTAATGTGAATTTGGCACACAAATACTCAGTGGAGAACCTTGGGATTGAACCAAGGACCTCATACTAAAATAGCATGCACTCCCCCTCTGAGCTTCGATCCAATTTTATTTGCAGATAAAATGCAATATTAATACAATGTACTTTTTATATACACCACTCCATTGAAACTACAATGAAATGATAGCAGCAATTCTAAATACAAGCAAGTATGGACAGTCATCTAACCAATGAACTTCAGTTTTTGAAAATGATGCAATTGAAGTTGGCAACCATGCCACTTCTGTTACATAAATGTACGAACAGGGATTGAACACATGTTCTTCAGATTACAAGAGCAAATTATTTAGCACGTCTCTGTTTCCTGCTGAGAATTTCAACATTCTGGAAAGTAGGAGATGGGCCATTGCAAAATTTTTAATGGAGAAGCTGGGGATTGAACCCAGGACCTCATACATGCGAAGCATGCGCTCTACCACTGAGCTACATCCCCTTTCTGTGAAAGAAATTGTTTTTTCTTATTTTTTTAAATTTCACCTATAATTAATCAGGTAAGCTAGTTGAGAACAAGTTTTCATATTCAACTGCGACCTGGCCAAGATAAAGCAAAGCAGCGCAACACAAACAACAACACAGAGTTACAGATGGAATAAACAAGCCTACAGTCAATAACACAATAGAAGAAAAAAAGAAAGTCTATATACAGTGCGTGCAAATGGAGGTAAGGCAATAAATAGGCAATAGTAGCGAAGTATTTACAATTTAGCAAATTAACACTGGAGTGATAGATGAGCAGATGATGATGTGCAAGTAGAAATACTGGTGTGCAAAGAGCAGAAAGTATATTAAAACAATATGGGGATGAGGTAGGTAGATTGGGTGGGCTATTTACAAATGGGCTTTGTACAGCTGCAGCGATCAGTTAGCTGCTCAGATAGCCGATGTTTAAAGTTAGCAGTGTTGCCAACACCTCAGTAAGGAAAGTAGCTATTGGCTGTCCTAAAAGTCGCTAGAAGTTGCTAAATGATGTCATCACCTAATTTGCATAATTGTCCATGTGCATGTAATTGTAATGGACACTGTAGGAGTGAGGAATAACATTGTGGAAGAGACAAAAAGTGAGTAAAATGAAAATGTCTGCAAGTATTCAGAGGGGTCTGAATACTTGCTAAATACAGCGACTAAGTCGCTAAGTTGGCAACACTGGAACGAATTTTTGCAATTCGTTCCAGTCATTGTCAGCAGAGAACTGGAAGGAAAGGCGGCCAAAGGAGGTGTTGGCTTTGGGGATGACCAGTGAGATATACCTGCTGGAACGTGTGCTACGGGTGGGTGTTGTTATCGTGACCAGTGAGCTGAGATAAGGTGGAGCTTTACCTAGCATAGACTAAAAAGATGACCTGGAACCAGTGGGTCTGGCGACGAATATGTAGCGAGGGCCAGCCGGCTAGAGCATACAGGTCGTAGTGGCCATATCAATACAAATTGACCCTTTCTTTACACTGTTCTAATGAAAGTACATTTCCAAAATATCATCTAGCTTCCATAAACGTCGAACAAGGCTTGAACCCAGGATTGAACCCATGTGCTTCAGTTTACAAAAACAGATGACTTAGCACATCTATTTCCTTCTTAAAATGTCAACATTCTGGAAAGTAGAGTTGTGCAAAAGCTAATTTCACAACTAAATATACTCATCAGAAAATTTGGGGATGAACTTCAGAGCGCATGCATTTCAAGTATTAGCTCTACCATAGAGGCACATCCCCTTACTATATAATAGCATGGTTGCCATTTTGAGAAAAACTTTTTTTCTCTTCAAAGTCCTCCAGTGAAAGAACCTTCACATGGTACCAGCTATCTTTCAGTAAGGCACGGATGGGATTTGAACCCATGATCTTCGGTTTACAAGACCGACGCCTTACCGCTTGGCCACCATGCCACTCTATGATGCAAGATTTTTATCAACATTCTGGAAAGTAGTAGTTGTGTAATGTGAATTTGGCACACAAATAACATCTCTGTTTCCTGTGAGAATTTCAACATTCTGGAAAGTAGGAGTTGTGTAATGTGAATTTGGCACACAAATACTCAGTGGAGAACCTTGGGATTGAACCAAGGACCTCATACTAAAATAGCATGCACTCCCCCTCTGAGCTTCGATCCAATTTTATTTGCAGATAAAATGCAATATTAATACAATGTACTTTTTATATACACCACTCCATTGAAACTACAATGAAATGATAGCAGCAATTCTAAATACAAGCAAGTATGGACAGTCATCTAACCAATGAACTTCAGTTTTTGAAAATGATGCAATTGAAGTTGGCAACCATGCCACTTCTGTTACATAAATGTACGAACAGGGATTGAACACATGTTCTTCAGATTACAAGAGCAAATTATTTAGCACGTCTCTGTTTCCTGCTGAGAATTTCAACATTCTGGAAAGTAGGAGATGGGCCATTGCAAAATTTTTAATGGAGAAGCTGGGGATTGAACCCAGGACCTCATACATGCGAAGCATGCGCTCTACCACTGAGCTACATCCCCTTTCTGTGAAAGAAATTGTTTTTTCTTATTTTTTTAAATTTCACCTATAATTAATCAGGTAAGCTAGTTGAGAACAAGTTTTCATATTCAACTGCGACCTGGCCAAGATAAAGCAAAGCAGCGCAACACAAACAACAACACAGAGTTACAGATGGAATAAACAAGCCTACAGTCAATAACACAATAGAAGAAAAAAAGAAAGTCTATATACAGTGCGTGCAAATGGAGGTAAGGCAATAAATAGGCAATAGTAGCGAAGTATTTACAATTTAGCAAATTAACACTGGAGTGATAGATGAGCAGATGATGATGTGCAAGTAGAAATACTGGTGTGCAAAGAGCAGAAAGTATATTAAAACAATATGGGGATGAGGTAGGTAGATTGGGTGGGCTATTTACAAATGGGCTTTGTACAGCTGCAGCGATCAGTTAGCTGCTCAGATAGCCGATGTTTAAAGTTAGCAGTGTTGCCAACACCTCAGTAAGGAAAGTAGCTATTGGCTGTCCTAAAAGTCGCTAGAAGTTGCTAAATGATGTCATCACCTAATTTGCATAATTGTCCATGTGCATGTAATTGTAATGGACACTGTAGGAGTGAGGAATAACATTGTGGAAGAGACAAAAAGTGAGTAAAATGAAAATGTCTGCAAGTATTCAGAGGGGTCTGAATACTTGCTAAATACAGCGACTAAGTCGCTAAGTTGGCAACACTGGAACGAATTTTTGCAATTCGTTCCAGTCATTGTCAGCAGAGAACTGGAAGGAAAGGCGGCCAAAGGAGGTGTTGGCTTTGGGGATGACCAGTGAGATATACCTGCTGGAACGTGTGCTACGGGTGGGTGTTGTTATCGTGACCAGTGAGCTGAGATAAGGTGGAGCTTTACCTAGCATAGACTAAAAAGATGACCTGGAACCAGTGGGTCTGGCGACGAATATGTAGCGAGGGCCAGCCGGCTAGAGCATACAGGTCGTAGTGGCCATATCAATACAAATTGACCCTTTCTTTACACTGTTCTAATGAAAGTACATTTCCAAAATATCATCTAGCTTCCATAAACGTCGAACAAGGCTTGAACCCAGGATTGAACCCATGTGCTTCAGTTTACAAAAACAGATGATTTAGCACATCTATTTCCTTCTTAAAATGTCAACATTCTGGAAAGTAGAGTTGTGCAAAAGCTAATTTCACAACTAAATATACTCATCAGAAAATTTGGGGATGAACTTCAGAGCGCATGCATTTCAAGTATTAGCTCTACCATAGAGGCACATCCCCTTACTATATAATAGCATGGTTGCCATTTTGAGAAAACTTTTTTTCTCTTCAAAGTCCTCCAGTGAAAGAACCTTCACATGGTACCAGCTATCTTTCAGTAAGGCACGGATGGGATTTGAACCCATGATCTTCGGTTTACAAGACCGACGCCTTACCGCTTGGCCACCATGCCACTCTATGCTGCAAGATTTTTATCAACATTCTGGAAAGTAGTAGTTGTGTAATATGAATTTGGGACACAAATAACATCTCTGTTTCCTGTGAGAATTTCAACATTCTGGAAAGTAGGAGTTGTGTAATGTGAATTTGGCACACAAATACTCAGTGGAGAACCTTGGGATTGAACCAAGGACCTCATACTAAAATAGCATGCACTCCCCCTCTGAGCTTCGATCCAATTTTATTTGCAGATAAAATGCAATATTAATACAATGTACTTTTTATATACACCACTCCATTGAAACTACAATGAAATGATAGCAGCAATTCTAAATACAAGCAAGTATGGACAGTCATCTAACCAATGAACTTCAGTTTTTGAAAATGATGCAATTGAAGTTGGCAACCATGCCACTTCTGTTACATAAATGTACGAACAGGGATTGAACACATGTTCTTCAGATTACAAGAGCAAATTATTTAGCACGTCTCTGTTTCCTGCTGAGAATTTCAACATTCTGGAAAGTAGGAGATGGGCCATTGCAAAATTTTTAATGGAGAAGCTGGGGATTGAACCCAGGACCTCATACATGCGAAGCATGCGCTCTACCACTGAGCTACATCCCCTTTCTGTGAAAGAAATTGTTTTTTCTTATTTTTTTAAATTTCACCTATAATTAATCAGGTAAGCTAGTTGAGAACAAGTTTCATATTCAACTGCGACCTGGCCAAGATAAAGCAAAGCAGCGCAACACAAACAACAACACAGAGTTACAGATGGAATAAACAAGCCTACAGTCAATAACACAATAGAAGAAAAAAAGAAAGTCTATATACAGTGCGTGCAAATGGAGGTAAGGCAATAAATAGGCAATAGTAGCGAAGTATTTACAATTTAGCAAATTAACACTGGAGTGATAGATGAGCAGATGATGATGTGCAAGTAGAAATACTGGTGTGCAAAGAGCAGAAAGTATATTAAAACAATATGGGGATGAGGTAGGTAGATTGGGTGGGCTATTTACAAATGGGCTTTGTACAGCTGCAGCGATCAGTTAGCTGCTCAGATAGCCGATGTTAAAGTTAGCAGTGTTGCCAACACCTCAGTAAGGAAAGTAGCTATTGGCTGTCCTAAAAGTCGCTAGAAGTTGCTAAATGATGTCATCACCTAATTTGCATAATTGTCCCATGTGCATGTAATTGTAATGGACACTGTAGGAGTGAGGAATAACATTGTGGAAGAGACAAAAAGTGAGTAAAATGAAAATGTCTGCAAGTATTCAGAGGGGTCTGAATACTTGCTAAATACAGCGACTAAGTCGCTAAGTTGGCAACACTGGAACGAATTTTTGCAATTCGTTCCAGTCATTGTCAGCAGAGAACTGGAAGGAAAGGCGGCCAAAGGAGGTGTTGGCTTTGGGGATGACCAGTGAGATATACCTGCTGGAACGTGTGCTACGGGTGGGTGTTGTTATCGTGACCAGTGAGCTGAGATAAGGTGGAGCTTTACCTAGCATAGACTAAAAAGATGACCTGGAACCAGTGGGTCTGGCGACGAATATGTAGCGAGGGCCAGCCGGCTAGAGCATACAGGTCGTAGTGGCCATATCAATACAAATTGACCCTTTCTTTACACTGTTCTAATGAAAGTACATTTCCAAAATATCATCTAGCTTCCATAAACGTCGAACAAGGCTTGAACCCAGGATTGAACCCATGTGCTTCAGTTTACAAAAACAGATGACTTAGCACATCTATTTCCTTCTTAAAATGTCAACATTCTGGAAAGTAGAGTTGTGCAAAAGCTAATTTCACAACTAAATATACTCATCAGAAAATTTGGGGATGAACTTCAGAGCGCATGCATTTCAAGTATTAGCTCTACCATAGAGGCACATCCCCTTACTATATAATAGCATGGTTGCCATTTTGAGAAAACTTTTTTTCTCTTCAAAGTCCTCCACTGAAAGAACCTTCACATGGTACCAGCAATCTTTCAGTAAGGCACGGATGGGATTTGAACCCATGATCTTCGGTTTACAAGACCGACGCCTTACGACTTGGCCACCATGCCACTCTATGGTGCAAGATTTTTATCAACATTCTGGAAAGTAGTAGTTGTGTAATGTGAATTTGGGACACAAATAACATCTCTGTTTCCTGTGAGAATTTCAACATTCTGGAAAGTAGGAGTTGTGTAATGTGAATTTGGCACACAAATACTCAGTGGAGAACCTTGGGATTGAACCAAGGACCTCATACTAAAATAGCATGCACTCCCCCTCTGAGCTTCGATCCAATTTTATTTGCAGATAAAATGCAATATTAATACAATGTACTTTTTATATACACCACTCCATTGAAACTACAATGAAATGATAGCAGCAATTCTAAATACAAGCAAGTATGGACAGTCATCTAACCAATGAACTTCAGTTTTTGAAAATGATGCAATTGAAGTTGGCAACCATGCCACTTCTGTTACATAAATGTACGAACAGGGATTGAACACATGTTCTTCAGATTACAAGAGCAAATTATTTAGCACGTCTCTGTTTCCTGCTGAGAATTTCAACATTCTGGAAAGTAGGAGATGGGCCATTGCAAAATGTTTAATGGAGAAGCTGGGGATTGAACCCAGGACCTCATACATGCGAAGCATGCGCTCTACCACTGAGCTACATCCCCTTTCTGTGAAAGAAATGGTTTTTTCTTATTTTTTTAAATTTCACCTATAATTAATCAGGTAAGCTAGTTGAGAACAAGTTTTCATATTCAACTGCGACCTGGCCAAGATAAAGCAAAGCAGCGCAACACAAACAACAACACAGAGTTACAGATGGAATAAACAAGCCTACAGTCAATAACACAATAGAAGAAAAAAAGAAAGTCTATATACAGTGCGTGCAAATGGAGGTAAGGCAATAAATAGGCAATAGTAGCGAAGTATTTACAATTTAGCAAATTAACACTGGAGTGATAGATGAGCAGATGATGATGTGCAAGTAGAAATACTGGTGTGCAAAGAGCAGAAAGTATATTAAAACAATATGGGGATGAGGTAGGTAGATTGGGTGGGCTATTTACAAATGGGCTTTGTACAGCTGCAGCGATCAGTTAGCTGCTCAGATAGCCGATGTTTAAAGTTAGCAGTGTTGCCAACACCTCAGTAAGGAAAGTAGCTATTGGCTGTCCTAAAAGTCGCTAGAAGTTGCTAAATGATGTCATCACCTAATTTGCATAATTGTCCATGTGCATGTAATTGTGATGGACACTGTAGGAGTGAGGAATAACATTGTGGAAGAGACAAAAAGTGAGTAAAATGAAAATGTCTGCAAGTATTCAGAGGGGTCTGAATACTTGCTAAATACAGCGACTAAGTCGCTAAGTTGGCAACACTGAAAGTTAGTGAGGGAAATATGTCTCCAGCTTCAGCGATTTTTGCAATTCGTTCCAGTCATTGTCAGCAGAGAACTGGAAGGAAAGGCGGCCAAAGGAGGTGTTGGCTTTGGGGATGACCAGTGAGATATACCTGCTGGAACGCGTGCTACGGGTGGGTGTTGTTATCGTGACCAGTGAGCTGAGATAAGGCGGAGCTTTACCTAGCATAGACTAAAAAGATGACCTGGAACCAGTGGGTCTGGCGACGAATATGTAGCGAGGGCCAGCCGACTAGAGCATACAGGTCGTAGTGGCCATATCAATACAATTGACCCTTTCTTTACACTGTTCTAATGAAAGTACATTTCCATAATATCATCTAGCTTCCATAAACGTCGAACAAGGCTTGAACCCAGGATTGAACCCATGTGCTTCAGTTTACAAAAACAGATGACTTAGCACATCTATTTCCTTCTTAAAATGTCAACATTCTGGAAAGTAGAGTTGTGCAAAAGCTAATTTCACAACTAAATATACTCATCAGAAAATTTGGGGATTAACTTCAGAGCGCATGCATTTCAAGTATTAGCTCTACCGTAGAGGTACATCCCCTTACTATATAATAGCAGGGTTGCCATTTTGAGAACTTTTTTTTTTCTTCAAAGTCCTCCAGTGAAAGAACCTTCCCATGGTACCAGCTATCTTTCAGTAAGGCACGGATGGGATTTGAACCCATGATCTTCGGTTTACAAGACCGACGCCTTACGCTTGGCCACCATGCCACTCTATGCTGCAAGATTTTATCAACATTTGGAAAGTAGTAGTTTGTTGTAATGTGAATTTGGGCACCAAATAACATCTCTGTTCTGTGGAATTTCAACATTCTGGAAAGTAGGAGTTGTGTAATGTGAATTTGGCACACAAATCCTCAGTGGAGAACCTTGGGATGAACCAAGGACCTCACAACTCGCATGCACTCCCCCTCTGAGCTCGATCCAATTTATTTGCAGATAAAATGCAATATTAATACAATGTACTTTTTATATACACCACTCCATTGAAACTACAATGAAATGATAGCAGCAATTCTAAATACACGCAAGTATGGACAGTCATCTAACCCATGAACTTCAGTTTTTGAAAATGATGCAATTGAAGTTGGCAACCATGCCACTTCTGTTACATAAATGTACGAACAGGGATTGAACACATGTTCTTCAGATTACAAGAGCAAATTATTTAGCACGTCTCTGTTTCCTGCTGAGAATTTCAACATTCTGGAAAGTAGGAGATGGGCCATTGCAAAAATTTGAATGGAGAAGCTGGGGATTGAACCCAGGACCTCATACATGCGAAGCATGCGCTCTACCACTGAGCTACATCCCCTTTCTGGGAAAGAAATGGTTTTTTCTTATTTTTTTAAATTTCACCTATAATTAATCAGGTAAGCTAGTTGAGAACAAGTTTTCATATTCAACTGCGACCTGGCCAAGATAAAGCAAAGCAGCGCAACACAAACAACAACACAGAGTTACAGATGGAATAAACAAGCGTACAGTCAATAACACAATAGAAGAAAAAAAGAAAGTCTATATACAGTGCGTGCAAATGGAGGTAAGGCAAGAAATAGGCCATAGTAGCGAAGTATTTACAATTTAGCAAATTAACACTGGAGTGATAGATGAGCAGATGATGATGTGCAAGTAGAAATACTGGTGTGCAAAGAGCAGAAAGTATATTAAAACAATATGGGGATGAGGTAGGTAGATTGGGTGGGCTATTTACAGATGGGCTTTGTACAGCTGCAGCGATCAGTTAGCTGCTCAGATAGCCGATGTTTAAAGTTAGCAGTGTTGCCAACACCTCAGTAAGGAAAGTAGCTATTGGCTGTCCTAAAAGTCACTAGAAGTTGCTAAATGATGTCATCACCTAATTTGCATAATTGTCCATGTGCATGTAATTGTGATGGACACTGTAGGAGTGAGGAATAACATTGTGGAAGAGACAAAAAGTGAGTAAAATGAAAATGTCTGCAAGTATTCAGAGGGGTCTGAATACTTGCTAAATACAGCGACTAAGTCGCTAAGTTGGCAACACTGAAAGTTAGTGAGGGAAATATGTCTCCAGCTTCAGCGATTTTTGCAATTCGTTCCAGTCATTGTCAGCAGAGAACTGGAAGGAAAGGCGGCCAAAGGAGGTGTTGGCTTTGGGGATGACCAGTGAGATATACCTGCTGGAACGCGTGCTACGGGTGGGTGTTGTTATCGTGACCAGTGAGCTGAGATAAGGCGGAGCTTTACCTAGCATAGACTAAAAAGATGACCTGGAACCAGTGGGTCTGGCGACGAATATGTAGCGAGGGCCAGCCGACTAGAGCATACAGGTCGTAGTGGCCATATCAATACAATTGACCCTTTCTTTACACTGTTCTAATGAAAGTACATTTCCATAATATCATCTAGCTTCCATAAACGTCGAACAAGGCTTGAACCCAGGATTGAACCCATGTGCTTCAGTTTACAAAAACAGATGACTTAGCACATCTATTTCCTTCTTAAAATGTCAACATTCTGGAAAGTAGAGTTGTGCAAAAGCTAATTTCACAACTAAATATACTCATCAGAAAATTTGGGGATTAACTTCAGAGCGCATGCATTTCAAGTATTAGCTCTACCGTAGAGGTACATCCCCTTACTATATAATAGCAGGGTTGCCATTTTGAGAACTTTTTTTTTTCTTCAAAGTCCTCCAGTGAAAGAACCTTCCCATGGTACCAGCTATCTTTCAGTAAGGCACGGATGGGATTTGAACCCATGATCTTCGGTTTACAAGACCGACGCCTTACCGCTTGGCCACCATGCCACTCTATGCTGCAAGATATTTATCAATATTCTGGAAAGTAGTAGTTGTGTAATGTGAATTTGGCACACAAATAACATCTCTGTTTCCTGTGAGAATTTCAACATTCTGGAAAGTAGGAGTTGTGTAATGTGAATTTGGCACACAAATACTCAGTGGAGAACCTTGGGATTGAACCAAGTACTAAAATAGCATGCACTCCCCCTCTGAGCTTCGATCCAATTTTATTTGCAGAAAATGCAAATAATAACAATGTACTTTTTATATACACCACTCCATTGAAACTACAATGAAATGATAGCAGCAATTCTAAATACACGCAAGTATGGACAGTCATCTAACCCATGAACTTCAGTTTTTGAAAATGATGCAATTGAAGTTGGCAACCATGCCACTTCTGTTACATAAATGTACGAACAGGGATTGAACACATGTTCTTCAGATTACAAGAGCAAATTATTTAGCACGTCTCTGTTTCCTGCTGAGAATTTCAACATTCTGGAAAGTAGGAGATGGGCCATTGCAAAAATTTGAATGGAGAAGCTGGGGATTGAACCCAGGACCTCATACATGCGAAGCATGCGCTCTACCACTGAGCTACATCCCCTTTCTGGGAAAGAAATGGTTTTTTCTTATTTTTTAAATTTCACCTATAATTAATCAGGTAAGCTAGTTGAGAACAAGTTTCATATTCAACTGCGACCTGGCCAAGATAAAGCAAAGCAGCGCAACACAAACAACAACACAGAGTTACAGATGGAATAAACAAGCGTACAGTCAATAACACAATAGAAGAAAAAAAAGAAGTCTATATACAGTGCGTGCAAATGGAGGTAAGGCAAGAAATAGGCCATAGTAGCGAAGTAGTTTACAATTTAGCAAATTAACACTGGAGTGATAGATGAGCAGATGATGATGTGCAAGTAGAAATACTGGTGTGCAAAGAGCAGAAAGTATATTAAACAATATGGGATGAGGTAGGTGAGGTAGGTAGATTGGGTGGGCTATTTACAGATGGGCTTTGTACAGCTGCAGCGATCAGTTAGCTGCTCAGATAGCCGATGTTTAAAGTTAGCAGTGTTGCCAACACCTCAGTAAGGAAAGTAGCTATTGGCTGTCCTAAAAGTCACTAGAAGTTGCTAAATGATGTCATCACCTAATTTGCATAATTGTCCATGTGCATGTAATTGTGATGGACACTGTAGGAGTGAGGAATAACATTGTGGAAGAGACAAAAAGTGAGTAAAATGAAAATGTCTGCAAGTATTCAGAGGGGTCTGAATACTTGCTAAATACAGCGACTAAGTCGCTAAGTTGGCAACACTGAAAGTTAGTGAGGGAAATATGTCTCCAGCTTCAGCGATTTTTGCAATTCGTTCCAGTCATTGTCAGCAGAGAACTGGAAGGAAAGGCGGCCAAAGGAGGTGTTGGCTTTGGGGATGACCAGTGAGATATACCTGCTGGAACGCGTGCTCGGGTGGGTGTTGTTATCGTGACCAGTGAGCTGAGATAAGGCGGAGCTTTACCTAGCATAGACTAAAAAGATGACCTGGAACCAGTGGGTCTGGCGACGACGAATATGTAGCGAGGGCCAGCCGACTAGAGCATACAGGTCGTAGTGGCCATATCAATACAATTGACCCTTCTTTACACTGTTCTAATGAAAGTACATTTCCATAATATCATCTAGCTTCCATAAACGTCGAACAAGGCTTGAACCCAGGATTGAACCCATGTGCTTCAGTTTACAAAAACAGATGACTTAGCACATCTATTTCCTTCTTAAAATGTCAACATTCTGGAAAGTAGAGTTGTGCAAAAGCTAATTTCACAACTAAATATACTCATCAGAAATTTGGGGATTAACTTCAGAGCGCATGCATTTCAAGTATTAGCTCTACCGTAGAGGTACATCCCCTTACTATATAATAGCAGGGTTGCCATTTTGAGAACTTTTTTTTCTTCAAAGTCCTCCAGTGAAAGAACCTTCCCATGGTACCAGCTATCTTTCAGTAAGGCACGGATGGGATTTGAACCCATGAT
>NW_022263800.1:0-42356 GCF_002021735.2 Oncorhynchus kisutch
TGGTGATGATGATGATGATGATGATGATGATGATGATGATGATGATGATGATGATGATGATGATGATGATGATGATGATGATGATGATGATGAATATGATGTATATGGTGGTTTAGTGGTGTGATGATTATGATGATGATGATGAATATGGTGGTAGTGGTGATGATGATGATGAATATGGTGGTAGTGCTAATGATGATGATGATGATGATGAATATGGTAGTGCTAATGATGATGATGATGATGATGAATATGGTGGTAGTGCTAATGATGATGATGATGATGAATACGGTGGTAGTGGTGATGATGAAGATGAGGAGGAGGTGGAGGAGGAGCAGGAGCAGGATAAGGAGACTCTTCATCAGGCTGTTTAACCATGTTCTTTACTGTATACTGAGCAGCATTTGAAACTCGTGTAGTAAGAAATTGTTTCATTTCCAAATGTCCAGTAGTCATGGCTGAGTATGTGTAGTTACTTCCTCCAGAATGACCCCTTAGTTGCTCCATTATGTGACCCCACTGATCAAAATAGAATGCCTGAGTTTGACCACATTCTAGAATCTAGTGGTGTACAACTGTAAACCTAGCATTCCATTTCTAATGCCAGCACTAGCTGGGTCATTCCTACTCTGTGCCTTATGGACATCATAACTTATGGAGGGAAAAGTGTATATACTGTATATATATATATAAATACGATTCCATCAGAAAAAGGACATGGTTGATTTTCAGAAAAACATATTGGTCAAGCTCAGGCACCTATTTTTTTGGTGCATTTTTCAACCTGTTAGGTGCATAACCCTAACAGGGTGGAAACTAACAGGGTGGAAACTAACAGTGTGGAAATGTGGAGCAAGATTAAGCTAGCAAAATAGTGAACTTCTCTATCTAACATATTTAAACATGTTGTGAATTTTCTCCATAATTTAGCCTAACAGGGTGGAAATGTAATACTGGGACAAACAGACTAACAACATGAAAAATATCTTTTTTTTAAAGAGATAAAACTGAGCGTTTATATTTATTTAGCTTTGCACCATTGTTTTCTTACCATTGAAATGGTGACACTTCCTGAATGTGGTGTCATTGTAGAAAAGGGGTCTTTTCTGAAATGGAAGGGTCACACAGATCATCTTAAATAAAATGATAATACATACAATCATCATTATTGATGAGAGAAAATTTAACCAAGACTATAAAATAATGAAGAAGGATTTTAAATACTTCTTGGAATAATACAGAGGGACATCGCAAAAACACCTCCGTCCCTTTACAGATCTGTTTGTGTTTTTAAGGAAAAGGACATCTGAACTTATATTAAATTCCTTCTGGGATCCACATTTACAGTAAATAAGAAGGGGTATTTCCTGGAGACAGAAAAGGCACCTTACGGTGGGAATGACCCTGCTACAGAATGGCAACGGCAGTGATTGACAACATCTACCATGACTCTATGATAATAATTGTGTAAATGAGACCTAGCAAACCAGCAGAACCAAAGATATTGTAGTTCCCTTAATCTCGAAGTGCTTAAAGCATTAGTGGAATGGTGTCAACACAAGGTTTCCATGTGTTTGATGATGCCATTTCATTCACTCCGTTCCAGTCATTATTATGAGCCGTCCTCCCCTCAGCAGCCTCCTCTGATGTTTGTATCCTGTTAACCCATGCCAGTGCAGAGCCCAGAGTGTAGACAGACAATTTGGTTAACTGGTTTAATCAGTCGTGTCTGGACTGTATCAATGAGAGACAAAATGGCAGTTGATTTTCTAACTCAACGCCAAAAACCATCTCACTCTTACTGAGTGGCCAAGAAGTTTAGCAGGGAGACCTATCCAGGTAGCCTCCCAAGTAGCACCCTATAATCCCTATATTGTGCAGTACTTTTAACCAGAGCCCTATGGGCCCTATGTAGGGAATAGGGTTCCATTTGGAGCAGAGATCCAGAGAACTGCTCCAACAGGTGTCGACAGCCTCCATTTTGCTGCCTTACAGCAGTGGTCACCAACCTTTTCTGAGTCAAGATCATTTTCGCAGTCAAAAAGCAAGCCGAGATCTACCGCTCAGGTAGAGAGCGTAGGTAGGGAGGTAGGCAGGTAGGGAGGGCAGTTCCTCTTGTTGTTCCGTAGGGAAGTCCCATGGTCATGTAGTGGATGAGCAGGTAGGCAGGTAGGGAGGTAGGCAGGTAGGGAGGTAGGCAGGTAGGGAGGTTGGCAGGTAGGGAGGTAGGCAGGTAGGGAGGTAGGCAGGTAGGGAGGTAGGCAGGTAGGGAGGTAGGCAGGTAGGGAGGTAGGCAGGTAGGGAGGTAGGCAGTTAGGGAGGGGCAGTTCCTCTTGCTGTTCCGTAGGGAAGTCCCATGGTCATGTAGTGGATGAGAGCTTCGACTGGAAGCTAGTGGAGTGTGCGGAGGAGCCGGGGTGACATGACAGCAGTTGGGAAAGTGCCTCGCATAAATGTTATTTACAAGACTGATGGTACCTGCATCTGATGGTCATGGTGCTTTCAAGACAACTCGGGGGAACTCTGGGGAAAAAATGAAGTCAAAGAGTGCTCTTCAGGTCAGAAATTCGGAGCCCTAGAAAGATGCCAGAGTTTCCGACTTGGAATTCCAAGTTGGATGACCATTCAAAATATTTTTTCTAACCGGATCTATTTTTTTTTAGAGTTCCCAGTTGTCCTGAACGCACTGAAGTCGGAAGTCTGCTATTTGCTTTGAACGCAGCATTAGTCTCACCAGAGAGAGGGAGAGAGCAGCAGAGGGGTCCTCCTCTCACGGTCCCTGATCTCTCCTTCCTTTCCTCTGGTGAGACTGCCCAGAGAGAGGGAAGAGCAGCAGAGGGTTCTCCTCTCACGTCCCTGATCTCTCCTTCCTTTCCTCTGGTGAGTCTGACCAGAGAGAGGGAGAGAGCAGCAGAGGGTCCTCCTCTCACGGTCCCTGATCTCTCCTTCCTTTCCTCTGGTGAGACTGACCAGGAGAGGGAGAGAGCAGCAGAGGGTCCTCCTCTCACGGTCCCTGATCTCTCCTTCCTTTCCTCTGGTGAGACTGACCAGAGAGAGGGAGAGAGCAGCAGAGGGTCCTCCTCTCACGGTCCCTGATCTCTCCTTCCTTTCCTCTGGTGAGACTGACCAGAGAGAGGGAGAGAGCAGCAGAGGGTCCTCCTCTCACGGTCCCTGATCTCTCCTTCCTTTCCTCTGGTGAGACTGACCAGAGAGAGGGAGAGAGCAGCAGAGGGTCCTCCTCTCATGGTCCCTGATCTCTCCTTCCTTTCCTCCGGTGAGACTGACCAGAGAGAGGGAGAGAGCAGCAGAGGGTCCTCCTCTCACGGTCCCTGAACCCTGACACTGTCTTCCACCTGCTCTCTCCTTCCTTTCCTCCGGTGAGACTGACCAGAGAGAGGAGACACTGTCTTCCACCTGCTCTCTCCTTCATTTCCTCCGGTGAGACTGACCAGAGAGAAGGGACACTGTCTTCCACCTGCTCTCTCCTTCCTTTCCTCTGGTGAGACTGACCAGAGAGAGGAGACACTGTCTTCCACCTGCTCTCTCCTTCCTTTCCTCCGGTGAGACTGACCAGAGAGAGGAGACACTGTCTTCCACCTGCTCTCTCCTTCCTTTCCTCTGGTGAGACTGTCCAGAGAGAGGGGACACTGTCTTCCACCTGCTCTCTCCTTCCTTTCCTCTGGTGAGACTGACCAGAGAGAGGGGACACTGTCTTCCACCTGCTCTCTCCTTCCTTTCCTCTGGTGAGACTGACCAGAGAGAGGAGACACTGTCTTCCACCTGCTCTCTCCTTCCTTTCCTCTGGTGAGACTGACCAGAGAGAGGGGACACTGTCTTCCACCTGCTCTCTCCTTCCTTTCCTCTGGTGAGACTGACCAGAGAGAGGAGACACTGTCTTCCACCTGCTCTCTCCTTCCTTTCCTCTGGTGAGACTGACCAGAGAGAGGGGACACTGTCTTCCACCTGCTCTATCCTTCCTTTCCTCTGGTGAGACTGACCAGAGAGAGGAGACACTGTCTTCCACCTGCTCTATCCTTCCTTTCCTCTGGTGAGACTGACCAGAGAGAGGAGACACTGTCTTCCACCTGCTCTATCCTTCCTTTCCTCTGGTGAGACTGACCAGAGAGAGGAGACACTGTCTTCCACCTGCTCTCTCCTTCCTTTCCTCCGGTGAGACTGACCAGAGAGAAGGGACACTGTCTTCCACCTGCTCTCTCCTTCCTTTCCTCTGGTGAGACTGACCAGAGAGAGGAGACACTGTCTTCCACCTGCTCTATCCTTCCTTTCCTCTGGTGAGACTGACCAGAGAGAGGAGACACTGTCTTCCACCTGATGGCAAAACTTGAGTCACACCACATCTGCCTCAGGCACAAATTCATGTTGTTCCTATGACCAGAGAAAGGGAAATATTCCTCAATATTGAAATAGACAAGCTGCTAATAATAATAAAAAGGCAGGGTAGATACACATCGTTACTCATTCATTGCAGCGCGAGTGGAAGTAGGGAGAAGCAAGTTTTATGCTTTGTAGTAACGTTGAATAATAACAGTGTTGACAGTCCTGAATAATAACAGTGTTGACAGTCCTGAATAATAACAGTGTTGACAGTCCTGAATAATAACAGTGTTGACAGTCCTGAATAATAACAGTGTTGACAGTCCTGAATAATAACAGTGTTGACAGTGCTGAATAAACTTAGACATGAACTCGCTCATAAAAAAAACACTTATTTGCTGTTGACAGTCTCTCTCTGGTCATTGTTTTAAGAGTTATGAAATCTCATGTAGGCATCAAACTTTGCTGTGGCCGAGGTTGTGGGAGCCGTAGGCACAATGAAATGGTTCAAAATGGGAACACTTTGCTTACCCGTATACAGGGCTTCTGAATCAAGTGCACATCCCACCCACAGGGCTTCTGAATCAAGTGCACCTACCACCCACAGGGCTTCTGAATCAAGTGCACCTACCACCCACAGGGCTTCTGAATCAAGTGCACCTACCACCCACAGGGCTTCTGAATCAAGTGCACCTACCACCCACAGGGCTTCTGAATCAAGTGCACCTACCACCCACAGGGCTGCTGAATCAAGTGCACCCCCCACCCACAGGGCTGCTGAATCAAGTGCACCTACCACCCACAGGGCTGCTGAATCAAGTGCACCTACCACCCACAGGGCTGCTGAATCAAGTGCACCTCCCACCCACAGGGCTGCTGAATCAAGTGCACCTACCACCCACAGGGCTGCTGAATCAAGTGCACCTCCCACCCACAGGGCTGCTGAATCAAGTGCACCTACCACCCACAGGGCTGCTGAATCAAGTGCACCTCCCGCAAACAGCACAACACAAATACATAAAGGGAGTGCAAAGCCTTTATTTGTGGCATTTCTACAGAAGTGTTTGGTGATTGATTAGGAACCTCTTGAAGTGACCACTGCCTTACAGGCAAAGATTCATTGGACCATCCCTTTATCAATGGATCATTGTTGAGGACAATTTAGCTGATTGCTGCTGGCAGGAAAGTTGTGAAGTGGCTTGTTTCGCTGCCTGGTCAAATATAGCTCCAAATAAAGCCCATCATTAAGAGTTAGTCTGCGTCTGTGGCCTGATATGTTGGTTTATGACTATCTGTTGACCCTGCGCTGTGGTGTTGTTGAGATTATTAAGGTTCATTACATCTTTCAGATGGCCAGCCCATTCATAAGACACTGTACAACCACTACCACAACTAAACTGTCCTGTAACCAACGGTGTCCAAACTGATTTCCTTCTGCCCATCAGACATGGATGGATCACCTGTTTTCATCCTGGGGACAGTCCTATACAAGACTCTGGGACTGATGCTGCCTTCACCAAGGTAAGATGGACCATACATCTTCTCTATCAATATCTCTCTCTCTCTCTCTCTCTCTCTCTCTCTCTCTCTCTCTAGCACTCTGTCACTCTCTTTCTCTCTGTCACTCTCTTTCTCTCTGTCACTCCTTCTCTCTCTGTCACTCCTTCTCTCTCTCTCTCTCTCTCTCTCTCTAGCACTCTGGCACTCTCTTTCTCTCTGTCACTCTCTTCTCTCTGTCACTCCTTCTCTCTCTGTCACTCCTTCTCTCTCTCTCTCTCTCTCTCTCTCTCTCTCTCTCTCTCTCTCGCTGTCGCTGTCTCTGTCTCTGTCTCTGTCACTCCTCTCTCTGTCTCTCTCTCTGTCTCTCTCCCTGTCTCTCTCTCTGTCTCACTCTCTCTCTGTCTCTCTCTGTCTCTCTCTCTCTCTGTCTCTCTCTCTCTCTCTCTCTCCCCCTCTCTCTCTCTCTGTCTCTCTCTGTCTCTGTCTCTCTCTCTGTCTCTCTCCCTGTCTCTATCTCTGTCTCTCTCTCTGTCTCTCTCTGTCTCTCTCTCTCTGCCCCTCTCTGTCTCTCTCTCTGTCCCTCTCTGTCTCTCTCTCTGTCTCTCTCTCTGTCTCACAGCAGAGGAGAGGGAGACAGAGGGAATAAGTAGTCATTTGGGACACGGTCCAGGCGAGACAGCAGTGAGATGTAAAATATGATCTCAACTTTATTCTCTGACAAAGTGTCTGCTGCACTGCCTGAGTGTAAATCCTCCAATAGTATTTGACAGGTAGTGTAGGCTATCCAGGGAGGGTTCATAAAAGACTCCTTCCACTTTGCTTTTCCAGGAAATGGCCTCTACATTGCACTATATGTACTTGCAAAAGCTCATTTTACGTACTGCACTATACATACTACTGTACCTACGAGGATACAAAAACCCTTCTCAAGGCACATTATATACAGTAGATCAAAAATGATGTGGAGGTAAAACAGACATATTACTACCATGATGCATCATTCTACCAGAACATCATCAATACTTCAAAAGGAAAAATGGCATCACTTTCTTTCAGAATACCGTAGTAGAATACAATCTTTCAGTCGTGTAATCCATAGATGACAAGCCAATTATCAAAGAATCCATCAAAGCTGATCAACTCAAGTTTCCCTGTAACATTTCATGAATTAAAACGACAAGCTTTGCTCCCAGACTCAACAACAATTAATCTCTGCTTTCTGCTGAGGAGGATGACACCACATCTGTGTCCCAAATCGCACCCTATTCCCTATATAATGTACTTCTTTTGACCAAAGCCCTGGTCAAAAGTAGTGCACTAAATAAGGAATAGGGTACCATTCGGGAAGCAACACAAAATTGGGTTAAAATAATCATCATAATATCTGAACTCCATCCTGGTTAAATCATATTATGTTCTCATACTACTAATTAGAAGGGACAACGGACGACTAAGCAATATTTCATGGTTGGTTTATGCTTTCAAGCTGGTTTCCAATATTGTTAGTTATTCTGTTTATCAGTTTGGACATTACTGTCATTACGTATCGTCAAGGCTCTCACCCAGTTAGAGCAAGGCTGCGTATGAGATCACACCCTATTCCCTATGTAGGGCTCTGATCTAAAGTACACTTTGTAGGGAATAGGGTGCCATTCGGGACACAAGCCTAGAATTTGAGTCTCTTGCATAGAGTGAAAGACAAAAGGATGCCCGAGCAAAAGCTATACAAAGTAAGATACATTGAAACAACCATCTGTGTTAATATGAGTTCATGTTTTACCTTTATTTAACCAGGCAAGTCAGTTAAGAACAAATTCTTATTTTCAATGACGGCCTGGGAACAGTGGGTTAACTGCCTGTTCAGGGGCAGAATGACAGATTTGTACCTTGTCAGCTTGGGGGTTTGAATCAAATCATATTAAATCAAATGTATTTATATAGCCCTTCGTACATCAGCTGATATCTCAAAGTGCTGTACAGAAACCCAGCCTAAAACCCCAAACAGCAAGCAATGCAGGTGTAGAAGCACGCAACTTGCAACCTTCCGGTTACTAGTCCAACACTTTAACCACTAGGCTATCCTGCCGCCCCATTTTTGTCACAAAAATGTGTACACATCAGTACTTTATTAAAATTATAACAATGACTTTACCAATCTTCTCTCTTATGCTGATACAGAATGAGCCTAGGAATGTGGCCAAGTCCTCTACTTAGCTAACGTCAGGTGGCTAGAAGCATTATTCTCTATGATGGGCGTGTCACCCATCAGTGTGTGGCTGTAAAGATATACAGAGCCTTCAGAAAGTATTCACACCCCTTTTTCCAAAGCCTGAATTTAAAATGGATTCAAAATTAGGTGTTCTGTCATAATGTCAAAGTGGAATTATGTTTTTAGAAATTTTAACAAAGTCATTTAAAATGAAAAGCTGAAAGCTGAAAATGTAATAAGTATTCAACCACTTTGTTATGTCAAGGAGCCTAAATAAATTCAGCAGTAAAACTGTGCTTTATAAGTCACATAATAAGTTGCATGGCGTCACTCGGTATGAAATAATAGTGTTTAACATGATTTTTGAATGACTACCTCATCTCTGTACCCCACACTTACAATGATCTATAAGATCCCTTAGTCGAACAGTGAGTTTCAAACACAGATTCAGCACAGATTCCATAAAAGACTAATGGTATTTTCCAATGCCTAGCAAAGAAGGGCACCTAATTGGTAGATGTTTTTTTTATTTTTTTAAGCAGACATTGAATATCCCTCTGAGCATGTTAAAGTTATGAATTACACTTTAGACGATGTATCAATACACCCAGTCACTACAAAGGTGATTCTAACATGTATTGACTCAGAGGTGTGAATGCTTACGCAAATGAGATATTTATATATATTCATTTTCTGTTAATTAGCAAACATTTTCTAAATGCATGTTTTCACTTTGTCAATATGGGTTGCTATTAATGTTTCTCTCACATAATTAGTTAGCGCTGGTGTACAGCGCTGGATAGCTAGATAGTTAGCTACTGGCTACATGTTAGCTAGCTGGCTAGAGATGTTACCTACAACAACCCACAATCAGATGTATTTTGCTGTTGCACAAAGCTTGCTTTTGACAGAGTAGACAGCTTTTGCAACAGGTCCTCATACACTGAGAGGAAAACCAATAGCAGATAAGATAAAATAACACATTCAGCAATGGTATCTACCTGAAGTGAAATGCAGCCATCAGTCAGTCTCTCTTCAGAGCAGTGATCTACCCACGGGGTCCCGTTTCTTTGTTCCCAGTCTCAACTAACCCAAACAACACGGCACTCCACCCTTTCAAAGAAATGATGTTGCTATTCTTAGCTTCCTTGGGAGTGCTGCACTACAACTATACATTAGCCCACTGTAGGATGGTCCTGAAGGAAATATAGTCAAATAGATATAATCTACTGATGAAATTATAGCATTAGCAGTGCAGATAGATTTCCTCTGGTCACTGATATTCTACTCTTATAAAAGCCATCCATTGTTATTGTATTTCCTCTGGTCACTGATATTCTACTCTTATAAAAGCCACCCATTGTTATTGTATTTCCTCTGGTCACTGATATTCTACTCTTATAAAATCCACCCATTGATGTTGTATCTGCACTAGTTTTCTTTGTGATCCAGTCCTAAATCCATATTTGACTTAGTTATGTGGCCTGTTTATGGAAACAGCAGACAGACTGACCCAGATTGTGGTGTTCTTGCCCAGGATCAAACATCGAACCCAGTCTTTCTCTCTAGAGAGTTCCAGACGTTCTATGGAACATCTTTGGGCCCAGCTGAGAGCTCTAGAACCTTCTCCGACCCTCCCTAGAGAACTGTAGGTCAGACACTGTCAGTCAGAAACCAAAATGGCACACTATTCCCTACATTTAGCACTACTTTTGACCAGAGTCCTTTGGGCCCAGTCAAAAGTAGTGCACTATATTATAGGGAGTAGGGTGCCATTTGAATCAGTCAGTCATTGTAGTATCAGTTTGGTGGTGTCACAACCTACTGTTTTGTTTCCCCAGGAGGTAAATGAAAGAGAGAGAGATGAAAGAGGGAAAGGAAATGTGACATTCTCTGTTCTCCACCCCATGACACACGTTCCCTTGAAGATGAAGACAAATCAAGTGCAAAGAGGACATAGTGTAGATCTGAACCTGGAAAAGTACAAAGGCTCCAATTAACTTCCTTTTGAGTAGTTCTCTTTCAGTCTCTTTTTGTGGGGCAGTTCAGGTGAGGTGAGAAGAGAGGCAGGCTCAGAAGTGTACCAAGACCGCTTTCTACCAAGTCACCCTTTCATGAACTACAATGTATTATTATGTTTCAAAACACATTACCACTGTAGAGAGAAAGTCATCCATTTTTATTCAGCAATAGAATCCCCCCCCCCCCCCATATCTATATTCAGGAAGTAAATAAGCTGAAGACAAAAGGAGAGGAGGCGTGTCATTTGAAGTTGGTTTGGGGATTTGTCTTGCTTTGCAGTGGAGATAGACTAGATATACACTGCATGAGATGAGGGAGAGGCACTGAATGCGTCCCAAATGGCACCATATTCCCTGGACCCCAGGATGGCAGCAGCTAATGTGGATCCAGAATAAATACTGTGTAGTACTTTTGTAGTAGTGCAGTAAAAAGGGAATTGGGTGCCATTTGTGATACAGACAGTGTTTAAAGATCTCTGTTAGATTCAGGTTGTTTGGTAGAGACACTTCACCGTGATTCATTTAACGTAGAAAAGGCCAGACCTCCAGACGTGTCTATTTTCAATCTTTTGTGACTCGCTCCAAATGGACCATGAAATCACACCCTAAGTTGGCCCCCCAGTGCCTAAGTTGGCCCCCCAGTGCCTAATTTCTCTCCTCTCACTCTGTCTGGGCTCCAGTTCACATGTATTTGGGGTGTGTCATTTTGTGTGTCAGGTCTTGTCCTGCAGTGCCACAGCAGGTGTGTTTGTCAAGTGCCTCACAGAGAGGTGTGACATGACATTTTGTGTTGTTCTTTGCATCAAAGGACATTGATAATATCAGATGAACCTGAATGTGCATCAATAGTATCAACATTCTGAATGAGGGGTCATGTTGTAAACGCTGTATATGATTTTATCTTTGGTAAGTCTATGAAACACAACTCATTTAGGGAAACATTTATTAACACACCTTTTGTGCAAAATCCTGACTCACAAAGAAAACTCTCCCAGAGATTGTAATGCATTTGTCTGACATATACCCTTATGATAAGACAGAACAAAGTTTAGTCATATGGTTTGTACGATTTGTGAAGCATTTATGTAGTGCTTATAAAGCCTTTATGTAGTGATCATGAAGCCATTATGAAGCTATATATAGGCTTTATAAGATGTACTTTGTTTAAAGTGGGACCGAACACACGGTATTTATGTAGCAGTGCCTAAGTGACACAACTTCCAATCAGTGTACTTTTTTTTTTAACCTTGATTTAACTAGGCAAGTCAGTTAAGAACAAATTCTTATTTTCAATGACGGCCTAGGAACAGTGGGTTAACTGCTTGTTCAGGGGCAGAACGACAGATTTGTACCTTGTCAGCTCGGGGGTTTGAACTTGCAACCTTCCAGTTACTAGTCCAACTCTCTAACCACTAGGCTACCCTTCCGCCCCCATCTCATGGTGTACATCACTCTGTTTTCCACCCAGGAACCACACGGCAGTGAGCTCCAAAGTCATTGCTGTCACAGTGAGACCAGAGCCCAGGATAACAGAGTCACACCTGGAGATCGAGCTGGCTCACCTGGCCAACGTAAGGACCTTTATTTTATTCATCTTTCATCTTTCATTTGAATTCATTCGAGGGCAAGAATGACCTCCTCACAATGTAAGTACCTGCCCAAGACTCCCTCACTTCTTGAAAAGGCATACAAGCGACACAGAGAAGGCAGATGTTTAATATCCAATCAGATAATTGTGTAACCGATACATTGGACCCAGTTACATGACGGTAATCCATGTACCTGAGTCCACACTCAAACACGGTTACCAAATATATTGGACCTATATTCACAAAGCATCTCAGAGTACGAGTGCTGACCTAGGATCAGGTCATCCCTGTCCATATTAACCTAATTAATTTCATTATTAAAGGCAACTACTCTGAGACGCTTGATAAACACAGGCCCAGACCTGAATCAGGAGGACAAGTTGAAATATATGGGCTCTGACAATGACATGCTGCTTTGCATCACCTTGGACGACACCTCTGAACGATAGTCTTTATCTCAGAGATTAACTAAAAGGCCAGGGTTGTAAAGAGAGCTTGTCCTTGTAATTATCTGGACAGTGCCATCTCTCTCTCTCTCTCTCTCGCTCTCTCTCTCTCTCTCTCTCTCTCTCTCTCTATCTCTCTCTCTCTCTCTCTCTCTCTCTCTCAATCTCTCTCTCTCTCTCTCTCTCTCTCTCTCTATCTCTCTCTCTCTCTCTCTCTCTCTCTCAATCTCTCTCTCTCTCTCTCAATCTCTCTCTCTCTCTCTCTCTCTCGCTCTCTCTCTCTCTCTCTCTCTCTCTCCCTCTCTCCCCTGACACACCTACTACACTGGGCGCCTGCAAATTAATCATCGAATCAATTACTCTACCATTGTTTGTTGGCTAATGCACTCTAAACGTGTGGCTGTAGCCATTGTTGGGTACTTCAATGCTTATTGAGGCTAAAGTGATTCAAAGTGAAACTGCCACCAATTCTCATTGGCATTTTACATTTTAACCCTGAACTGCAATCTAAAGAGGTCTTGCCATAGCCGTTAGTTTTAAAAGAACAATTTGTTTAGTGAGTTATTCTTGGATAATTACGTGCAGAAATGACTAACTGTGAGGCTTTGGTCATTTTGTTGTGGTTATCTAATGAGTGAAGGTTTTCAGCGTGCTCTCTTCTTCTTGGTAATGCAGGGAACCCTGAGTCCTTACTGTGCACTGTGGGATAACAGCGTCATGTAAGTAAACAAGCTTTCCTTTCTGCTGTTTTCTCCTTGCTCTTCTCTAATCCATGGTGATGCTGATGTATCTGTTATGTATGGAATTACGCTTTTGATTTCAATTGATATAAACTATATTTCTAAATGCTCTGAAGATGAAAACACTGTTTTGTCCGTCTTCTACGAGGTTCAAGGGTGCTTACTTTTGGCAAAGTGTACTGTACGTAATTCTACTCAGAATGTCTTCAGACGATCCTATACTCTGTATGTATTAGCTTCGGGGCCGCCGTCCTCTGTAAGGGGATCTGAGGACAATTACTTCAGCAGAAAAAAACGCCTATGAAGATTAAAATCAGATGAAATGAATAAATCTTCTAAATACCATCGGGGAATTTTAGTCTGGGTCTGCATCCCAAATGGCATTCTGTTCCCTTTATCGTGCACTACGTTTGACTAAAGCCTGGGCACTTTATAGTAAATAGGGACGCAGTCTGACTTTTGCCTTCATTGTGCACTACTGTTGACCAAAACCTGGGCACTTCATAGGAAATAGGGACACAGTCTGACTTTTGCCTTCATTGTGCACTACTGTTGACCAAAACCTGGGCACTTCATTGGAAATAGGGACGCAGCCTGACTTTTGCCTTCATTGTGCACTACTGTTGACCAAAACCTGGGCACTTCATAGTAAATAGGGACGCAGTCTGACTTTTCTCTTGACAACGTATAATAACATGAGGGGAACAGGGACATGACATCACCGATCCCCTGTTATCTCACATACAGGGACATGACATCACGATCCCCTCTTATCTCACATACAGGGACATGACATCACCGATCCCCTCTTATCTCACATACAAGGACATGACATCACGATCCCCTCTTATCTCACATACAGGGACATGACATCACGATCCCCTCTTATCTCACATACAGGGACATGACATCACGATCCCCTCTTATCTCACATACAGGGACATGACATCACCGATCCCCTCTTATCTCACATACAGGGACATGACATCACCGATCCCCTGTTATCTCACATACAGGGACATGACATCACCGATCCCCTCTTATCTCACATACAGGGACATGACATCACCGATCCCCTCTTATCTCACAAACAGGGACATGACATCACCGATCCCCTCTTATCTCACATACAGGGACATGACATCACCGATCCCTCTTATCTCACATACAGGGACATGACATCACCGATCCCCTCTTATCTCACAAACAGGGACATGACATCATACAGGGTTCCTGTATTTCATTAAGCTACAGACACCTATTATCTCACATACAGGATTCCTGTATTTCATTAAGCTACAGACACCTATTATCTCACATACAGGGTTCCTGTATTTCATTAAGCTACAGACACCTATTATCTCACATACAGGGTCCTGTATTTCATTAAGCTACAGACACCTCTTATCTCACATACAGGGTTCCTGTATTTCATTAAGCTACAGACACCTATTATCTCACATACAGGGTTCCTGTATTTCATTAAGCTACAGGCACCTATTATCTCACATACAGGGTTCCTGTATTTCATTAAGCTACAGGCACCTATTATCTCACATACAGGGTTCCTGTATTTCATTAAGCTACAGACACCTATTATCTCACATACAGGGTTCCTGTATTTCATTAAGCTACAGACACCTCTTATCTCACATACAGGGTTCCTGTATTTCATTAAGCTACAGACACCTCTTATCTCACATACAGGGTTCCTGTATTTCATTAAGCTACAGGCACCTATTATCTCACATACAGGGTTCCTGTATTTCATTAAGCTACAGACACCTCTTATCTCACATACAGGGTTCCTGTATTTCATTAAGCTACAGGCACGTATTTTTCTGCAATTGTATGAGACAATAAGCGGCGAAGGCCAGAGGAAATTCAATGTAGGTTTTGAATGCATCTCTTGTCCTCTGTGTTGTATTACAGCCGTAAGAGCACACTGATAAGGGTCAATGGAATGAAAGATCCTCTGTGTTGTATTACAGCCGTTGTATTACAGCCGTAAGAGCACACTGATAAGGGTCAATGGAATGAAAGATCCTCTGTGTTGTATTACAGCCGTTGTATTACAGCCGTAAGAGCACACTGATAAGGGTCAATGGAATGAAAGATCCTCTGTGTTGTATTACAGCCGTTGTATTACAGCCGTAAGAGCACACTGATAAGGGTCAATGGAATGAAAGATCCTCTGTGTTGTATTACAGCCGTTGTATTACAGCCGTAAGAGCACACTGATAAGGGTCAATGGAATGAAAGATCCTCTGTGTTGTATTACAGCCGTTGTATTACAGCCGTAAGAGCACACTGATAAGGGTCAATGGAATGAAAGATCCTCTGTGCCGTTGGAATATCAAGGAACTCAGTGATTTGATAGAAGCTGGTTTCAATGCCATCGTTATTGTTCCTTGTGTTCTTTGTTCCTTACACATTGTGCGTCAGAAAATATACCATCATCATATAAGTTAGACTCAAATCGTATCTCTATTTAATTTAACATGCTTTATTATTCTGGTTTCTTACTCCTCATCTGAAAGGACTAGATAGCATACAGATGTAGGACCTTAATTTGATCCAGTTTGCAACAGCAAGAAAAATAATGCTGCAGCAACAGGAAATGTTAATAATTATGTGGATTATAATTCATGGACATTTTTGTAGGGGTTGATACTATTATCGTGAAGGGAAAGCAAGTCTGAAATAACAAACTTTAGAAGCCTTCTTAAACTCAAAAGCACTACAAGTTGCATTTCCTGCTGTATAGGAAAATTCTCAGTAACAAACGAGTGACCAAATTAAGATCCTACATCTGTACAACGTTTAAATTGAAGAATGTCAACAAATAACGTCAACTATATATCCCATACACAGTTCCCTTCATCTGTTTCTGAAACATTTCAAATGTTCTTAAAAATTCGTAGATTGAAACAGAAACAGACTCCCTCCCAGATTTCAGAAACATTGTTCTTCATGACTCATTATTTCCTTCTATACTGTGTGTTCTATCCTTCTATCCTGTGTTATATCCTTCTATCCTTTGTGTTCTATCCTTCTATGGTGTGTGTTCTATCCTTCTATGGTGTGTGTTCTATCCTTCTATCCTTTGTGTTCTATCCTTCTATGGTGTGTGTTCTATCCTTCTATACTTTGTGTTCTATCCTTCTATGGTTTGTGTTCTATCCTTCTATGGTGTGTGTTCTATCCTTCTATACTGTGTGTTCTATCCTTCTATCCTGTGTTATATCCTTCTATCCTTTGTGTTCTATCCTTCTATGGTGTGTGTTCTATCCTTCTATGGTGTGTGTCCTATCCTTCTATCCTTTGTGTTCTATCCTTCTATGGTGTGTGTTCTATCCTTCTATACTTTGTGTTCTATCCTTCTATGGTGTGTGTTATATCCTTCTATGGTGTGTGTTATATCCTTCTATGGTGTGTGTTTTATCCTTCTATGGCGTGTGTTCTATCCTTCTATCCTTTGTGTTATATCCTTCTATGGTGTGTGTTCTATCCTTCTATCCTTTGTGTTCTATCCTTCTATCCTTTGTGTTCTATCCTTCTATGGTGTGTGTTCTATCCTTCTATACTTTGTGTTCTATCCTTCTATGGTGTGAGTTCTATCCTTCTATGGTGTGTGTTCTATCCTTCTATACTTTGTGTTCTATCCTTCTATGGTGTGTGTTCTATCCTTCTATGGTGTGTGTTCTATCCTTCTATGGTGTGTGTTCTATCCTTCTATACTGTGTTATATCCTTCTATCCTTTGTGTTCTATCCTTCTATGGTGTGTGTTCTATCCTTCTATGGTGTGTGTCCTATCCTTCTATCCTTTGTGTTCTATCCTTCTATGGTGTGTGTTCTATCCTTCTATACTTTGTGTTCTATCCTTCTATGGTGTGTGTTATATCCTTCTATGGTGTGTGTTATATCCTTCTATGGTGTGTGTTCTATCCTTCTATGGTGTGTGTTCTATCCTTCTATCCTGTGTGTTATATCCTTCTATGGTGTGTGTTCTATCCTTCTATACTTTGTGTTCTATCCTTCTATGGTGTGTGTTATATCCTTCTATCCTTTGTGTTCTATCCTTCTATCCTTTGTGTTCTATCCTTCTATGGTGTGTTTTCTATCCTTCTATACTTTGTGTTCTATCCTTCTATGGTGTGAGTTCTATCCTTCTATCCTTTGTGTTCTATCCTTCTATCCTTTGTGTTCTATCCTTCTATGGTGTGTGTTCTATCCTTCTATCCTTTGTGTTCTATCCTTCTATGGTGTGAGTTCTATCCTTCTATCCTTTGTGTTCTATCCTTCTATGGTGTGTGTTCTATCCTTCTATACTTTGTGTTCTATCCTTCTATGGTGTGTGTTGTATCCTTCTATGGTGTGTGTTATATCCTTCTATGGTGTGTGTTCTATCCTTCTATGGCGTGTGTTCTATCCTTCTATCCTTTGTGTTCTATCCTTCTATGGTGTGTGTTATATCCTTCTATCCTTTGTGTTCTATCCTTCTATCCTTTGTGTTCTATCCTTCTATGGTGTGTGTTCTATCCTTCTATACTTTGTGTTCTATCCTTCTATGGTGTGAGTTCTATCCTTCTATCCTTTGTGTTCTATCCTTCTATCCTTTGTGTTCTATCCTTCTATGGTGTGTGTTCTATCCTTCTATCCTTTGCGTTCTATCCTTCTATGGTGTGTGTTCTATCCTTTTATGGTGTGAGTTCTATCCTTCTATCCTTTGTGTTCTATCCTTCTATGGTGTGTGTTCTATCCTTCTATGGTGTGTGTTCTATCATTCTATGGTGTGTGTTCTATCCTTCTATACTTTGTGTTCTATCCTTCTATGGTGTGTGTTCTATCCTTCTATGGTGTGTGTTCTATCCTTCTATACTTTGTGTTCTATCCTTCTATGGTTTGAGTTCTATCCTTCTATCCTTTGTGTTCAATCCTTCTATGGTGTGTGTTCTATCCTTCTATACTGTGTGTTCTATCCTTCTATCGTGTGTGTTCTATCCTTCTATCCATCTCTCCTGTGTGTTCTATCCTTCTATCCTTCTATCCTGTGTGTTCTATCCTTCTATCCATCTCTCCTGTGGGTTCTATCCTTCTATCCTTCTCCCCTGTGTGTTCTATCCTTCTCTCCTGTGTGTTCTATCCTTCTATCCTGTGTGTTCTATCCTTCTACCCATCTCTCCTGTGTGTTCTATCCTCCTATCCTGTGTGTTCTATCCTTCTAACCTGTGTGTTCTATCCTTCTATCCTGTGTGTTCTATCCTTCTCTCCTATGTGTTCTATCCTTCTGTCCTTTGTGTTATATCCTTCTATCTTTCTATCCTATGTGTTCTATTCATCTATCCTTCTATCCTGTGTGTTCTATCCTTCAAACCTGTGTGTTCTATCCTTCTCTCCTGTGTGTTCTATCCTTCTATCCATCTCTCCTGTGTGTTCTATCCTTCTATCCTGTGTTTTCTATCCTTCTCTCCTGTGTGTTCTATCCTTCTATCCTGTGTGTTCTATCCTTCTATCCTGTGTGTTCTATCCTTCTATCCTGTGTGTTCTATCCTTCTATCCTTCTATCCTGTGTGTTCTATCCTTCTATCCTGTGTGTTCTATCCTTCTCTCCTGTGTGTTCTATCCTTCTATCCTGTGTGTTCTATCCTTCTATCCTTCTCTCCTGTGTGTTCTATCCTTCTATCCTGTGTATTCTATCCTTCTATACATCTCTCCTGTGTGTTCTATCCTTCTATCCTTCTCTACTGTGTGTTATATCCTTCTATCCTGTGTGTTCTATCCTTCTATACATCTCTCCTGTGTGTTCTATCCTTCTATCCTGTGTGTTCTATCCTTCTATCCTGTGTGTTCTATCCTTCTATCCTGTGTGTTCTATCCTTCTCTCCTGTGTGTTCTATCCTTCTATCCTTCTCTCCTGTGTGTTCTATCCTTCTATCATGTGTGTTCTATCCTTCTATACATCTCTCCTGTGTGTTCTATCCTTCTATCCTGTGTGTTCTATCCCTCTATCCTTCTCTCCTGTGTGTTCTATCCTTCTATCCTGTGTGTTCTATCCTTCTATACCTTCTATCATAGGTGACACACTGTATGATCCCTGTGTGATAATATATAACATTCGACAGGAATTCATATTTTACATCTTCCAGTACAAAATAGCAGCAGTTATTGTCCGCAGCCCCAGTTTGTAAATGGAATATGGCTGCTTTTTAATTTGAATAATTCTAAAATGTGAAAATTGCGCTGTGCTTCTGCTGCAATATCAGTTACAGCGAGAGAAACGGGTTCTCTTCTCCACTCAGTGGCAGATAGGAAAACTAAAGCACATTCAACCAAATTCCATTTCTATTGAATCAGGGGCCACACAACTCTCTGGTCTCTTGAGAATAATTCAAGTTTTTAGAAATAGATTCAGGTCCAGTAGTATTTCTACTGTCGGCTGAAAGAGTTGAAGGGACAGCGACTGTGAACCAGGGGGAAGTCAGCTGGAGGAGGATGTTATTAGAACTGGAATGAACAAAACAGAATTTGGTTTCTTGGCAACAATCTTGTCCAAGCAAAGTAGAACTCATGCATAATTCATAACGATCTAATATATTTGTTTGTGTTTGGTTTATTCTTGTCATCAGTAATCTGTTTGTCTGAGGGTTTATGTGTAAATCAATTAATTTGTTGGTTAACATGTGTACCCAGCAAAGGGAACCAACATTCATCTGTGCAGGAAAACAATTAGAATACATGAGTGTATGTATTGTACCCCCCCAATCCTGACCTCTGCATCTGGTATGCGTGATCATGCATGCCTAAATTATGATTTATCCTCATTTTGTGTAAAGGGTTGTCAAATACAACAGGCATGGATGATCAGAAAAAACATGATGATTAAGCAAAGGAGGAAACAGAAAAAGTCTAACAAAAAATAAGTGGTTTGTCTTTCCAATAACTTTTCCCCCTGTATACTTTCCTCCTGAATACTTTCCTCCTGAATACTTTCCTCCTGAATACTTTCCCCCTGAATACTTTCCCCCTGAATACTTTCCCCCTGAATACTTTCCCCCTGAATACTTTCCTCCTGAATACTTTCCCCCTGAATACTTTCCTCCTGAAGACTTTCCTCCTGAATACTTTCCCCCTGAATACTTTCCCCCTGAATACTTTCCTCCTGAATATTTTCCCCCTGAATACTTTCCCCCTGAATACTTTCCCCCTGAATACTTTCCCCCTGAATATTTTCCCCCTGAATATTTTCCCCCTGAATACTTTCCCCCTGAATACTTTCCTCCTGAATATTTTCCTCCTGAATACTTTCCTCCTGGAGAGATTACATCTGTAACATTGGTAAATCACAACTCCCATAACACAGGACTAAAACCATGGCAACCAATGCTGTCTAAAGCATGTTAAAGTCTTTGTAGCCAAGATATTTACCAAACAGAGACTAACGCTGACTGACATAAGTAAGGAAGATAGACTCGGGTTTCTCCTGCTAAGGAGGAGATGCTATTCCATGTCCTGTTTGTTCTCTGCTCCACTGCATAGACGGGGCTGGATTAAGAAATCATAGGCCCAGGTCTTTTTTTTTATTTTTTTTTACACCACACAAATACAACTAAATGAGTGGCTATTCTGACACTGACAAACTGAGATCAGTCTGGTCTTGAATTCCAACTAACAATAGCTCAGGCCAATGAAATGAAACAATATTAAAAAGTCAAGTATTCACAGCCCTGGACTTTTTCCAAATGTTGTTGTGTTACAGCCTGAATTCAAAAATGGACGTTTAGATTTGATTTAACTTTTTTTGATAATAATGAAAAGCTGAAATGTCTTGAGTCAATAAGTATTCAACCCCTTTGTTATGGCCTAAATACGTTCAGGAGTAAACATGTGCTGAACAAACCACATGATAAGTTACATGGACTGATTTTTGACACATCTCTGTACCTCACACCTACAATTATCTGTAAGGTACCTCAGTCGAGCAGTGAATTTCGAACACAGATTCAACCACAAAGAACAGGAAGGTTTTCCAATGACTCGCAAAGATCAGCATCTATTAGTCAGCACCTCCAAATATTCATTCATTATAATCCACATAAAAATTCTAATTTCCTGTTGCTGCAGGATTATTTTCAACCTCTAGCAAACTGGTTTAAATTAAGATCCTACATCTGTATGTCCACTATGTTCATTATTATGTATTTAGTATTTATTAGGATCCCTATTAGCTAGTGCTAAAGCAGCAGCTACTCTTCCAGGGGTCCAGACAAAACAGGAAACATGACAGAATACAGAACATGAATAGACCAGAACATCAGAGGAACAGAACTACATACATTTAAACAAGGAACACACACTTTCATACATGGATGCCTTCATATTCATGTGATTCATACTGGACTGAATGTAAGTGCAACACACCGACATGGAAACAGGGCGGTGGGTTGCAAATCGGCTGACACTTTTCAGACCCGGGATCGAGCCCGGGTCTGTAGTGATGCCTCTAGCACTGCAATGCAGTGCCTTAGACCCTGCGCCCCTCAGGATCCCAACTTTGTTTCGCTAAATTCCCCTGACCTGAATTAATCCACATTGTTTCTATAGTTACCACCCATAATGGGTATCCTGGGGTAAAGTATTGTTAGCTGAGATATAGTGTAACTTGTTACAGTCTACCACCCATGAAGGGTTATCTGAGGTATAGTGTAACTTGTTACAGTCTACCACCCATGAAGGGTTATCTGAGGTGCAACGGTTACAGTCTACCACCCATGAAGGGTTATCTGAGGTATAGTGTGACTTGTTACAGTCTACCACCCATGAAGGGTTATCTGACATATAGTGTAACTTGTTACAGTCTACCACCCATGAAGGGTTATCTGAGGTATAGTGTGACTTGTTACAGTCTACCACCCATGAAGGGTTATCTGAGGTATAGTGTAACTTGTTACAGTCTACCACTCATGGAGGGTTATCTGAGGTATAGTGTAACTTGTTACAGTCTACCACCCATGAAGGGTTATCTGAGGTATAGTGTAACTTGTTACAGTCTACCACCCATTAAGGGTTATCTGAGGTATAGTGTAACTTGTTACAGTCTACCACCCATTAAGGGTTATCTGAGGTATAGTGTAACTTGTTACAGTCTACCACCCATTAAGGGTTATCTGAGGTATAGTGTAACTTGTTACAGTCTACCACCCATTAAGGGTTATCTGAGGTATAGTGTAACTTGTTACAGTCTACCACCCATTAAGGGTTATCTGAGGTATAGTGTAACTTGTTACAGTCTACCACCCATTAAGGGTTATCTGAGGTATAGTGTAACTTGTTACAGTCTACCACCCATGAAGGGTTATCTGAGGTATAGTGCTAGGCTTTGGACGTTCTCATTAAATTAAATTAAGAAAGACCCACTGAATAGAAAACCAGAATCAGATGGGAGTTTAAGGTCCTCGCTTCCCGCTGAGGCTCTCACCTCAGCCACAGTGATCAGAGTTAACAGACATGAACGTAGGACCCTTGATGGTGTGGAGTTTCCTCCCTCTAAAGTTTATACTTTATGGTTTCCACCTCAGCAACTTGTCTTACATTTCCCCCTTAATTCCCCTACACCACATTCACACCCAGCAGCGTTCACCAGTCACGCGTTATAGTGAATATTGAAATATAAAACATTATAGTCACTTACTCTAGGCCTATCTGCTAAATGGTATGTACTGTACGTACGTATGCCATCTGTATAGGTTTACTATGTGCTCTGAAAACAGAAGCAGACTGCTCATCCCCTATCTAAGTGATATACCCCTAACATAACTCCTTCTCCTGCTGCTCCTCTTCTTCCTCCATTTCCTCTCCTCTCTCCTCCTCCTCCTCCTCTCCTCCTCCTCTCTCCTCTCTCCTCCTCCTCCTCCTCTCCTCCTCCTCTCTCCTCCTCCTCCTCTCTCCTCCTCCTCCTCCTCTCCTCCTCCTCTCTCCTCCTCCTCCTCTCCTCCTCGTCCTCCTCCTCCTCTCCTCCTCCTCCTCCTCTTCTTCCTCCATTTCCTCTCCTCTCTCCTCCTCCTCCTCTCTCCTCTTCCTCCTCTCTCCTCCTCCTCCTCCTCCTCCTCCTCCTCCTCCTCCTCCTCCTCTCCTCCTCCTCCTCCTCCTCTCCTCCTCCTCCTCCTCTTCTTCCTCCTCCTCTCTCCTCCTCCTCCCTCTCTCCTCCTCTCTCCTCCTCCTCTCTCCTCCTCCTCCTCCTCTCCTCCTCCTCTCTCCTCCTCCTCCTCTCCTCTCTCCTCCTCCTCCTCTCTCCTCTTCCTCCTCTCTCCTCCTCCTCCTCTCTCCTCTTCCTCCTCTCTCCTCCTCCTCTCTCCTCCTCCTCCTCTCTCCTCCTCCTCCTCCTCTCCTCCTCCACCTCCTCTTCTCTCTCACCTCAGACTCATGTTTTGAGGTGAGAGGAAAGACTAATTACATGTCAAAATATCATTGGACTAGCCAAATATAATTAGCACCAGCAGAGTTGTGTCTCCTGGATGTTAAGTACAGGACAAATGACTTTGGACACACTTAGCCAATTTCTCTCATTTGGGCCATAAGTGGAAGCTGTAAAGCGTGATGACAGTGTCAGCCATCTCAAATGTACTCCTGTGTTAGCAACCTTAAGTGAGGAGACCTTGTGCAATGTTACTGCTAAATACCTGATTAAAAGGATTTGATATCTCTTTGACTGTATCCCAAATGGCACCCTATTCCCTATATAGTGCACTACTTTTGACCACAGCCCTATGGGGACCCTGGTGAAAAGTAAGTGAATTACAACGGTTTGTGGCTGTATCCCAAATGGCACCCTATTCCCTATATAGTGCACTACTTTTGACCACAGCCCTATGGGGACCCTGGTGAAAAGTAGTGAATTACAACGGTTTGTGACTGTGTCCTGTGTCTTGGTTAGTGATTGTTGCCAGACTAGTAGGACTTCCAGGATGTGGAGCAGAAAGATATCAGCTTGAATAACGTTCTCATACAGTATTAGATGAGAACATTCAGTAGTGTATGAATTTCAAGGGGGATCAAACTGGGGCACAGACATTTTCAAAAATGTTTATGTGGGCCGTCTTTGATTCATTCACAGCTGTAATTGACTCACATTAAAAAGAGAGTTGTACTCTTGTATGATGCAATTGCATTATTCAGGGTACATGAATACTCCTATACAATCCCCTATACATCCATGCAGAACGTGGACATGGTATGTTATTTTACATGTTATAAGCCTTGTAAGACATCATACAGGCTTATACAGGCCTGTAACAAGTTACAAAGCATTATAGATTAAAGTAAAGTGGTACCCAAAGTACATTTCTCTACACCCCTTCAGTGTCTGAGTACACGACTTCGTCCTAAATGCCACTCTATTCCCTATATAGTGCACATAGGGAATAGGATGCCATTTGGGAGGCGTCTTCTACCCCTTACAGTCATGACTAGTGTTACCATGGGTCATGTTAGGAGCCATTTGGGAGGCGTCTTCTACCCCTTACAGTCATGACTAGTGTTACCCTGGGTCATGTTAGGAGTCATTTGGGAGACGTCTTCTACCCCTTACAGTCATGACTAGTGTTACCATGGGTCATGTTAGGAGCCATTTGGGAGGCGTCTTCTACCCCTTACAGTCATGACTAGTGTTACCCTGGGTCATGTTAGGAGTCATTTGGGAGACGTCTTCCACCCCTTACAGTCATGACTAGTGTTACCCTGGGTCATGTTAGGAGTCATTTGGGAGGCGTCTTCTACCCCTTACAGTCATTACTAGTGTTACCCTGGGTCATGTTAGGAGTCATTTGGGAGACGTCTTCTACCCCTTACAGTCATGACTAGTGTTACCCTGGGTCATGTTAGGAGTCATTTGAGAAAGAGTCATGGACAACCTTGATGTCAGCAAGGACTTACCAACACATTCATGATGACCTTGTGTAATATTTCCCCATCTGACTGGTTGATCTATAGGGACAGCTGAGCCATAACATCTGAATTAATTATATTAGTAAAATAATGATGGTTTGACTGTATCACAATAATGTGTGGGTCAGTGCACAGCTATTTGCATACTGTTGGCCATATTATGCAGATGAATCTGCTCCCACTCTCCTACACTAACTGAATCAGTTTACATTAAAACACTAACTGAATCAGTTTACATTAAAACACTAACTGAATCAGTTTACATTAAAACACTAACTGAATCAGTTTACATTAAAACACTAACTGAATCAGTTTACATTAAAACACTAACTGAATCAGTTTACATTAAAACACTAACTGAATCAGTTTACATTAAAACACTAACTGAATCAGTTTACATTAAAACACTAACTGAATCAGTTTACATTAAAACACTAACTGAATCAGTTTACATTAAAACACTAACTGAATCAGTTTACATTAAAACACTAACTGAATCAGTTTACATTAAAACATTAACTGAATCAGTTTACATTAAAACATTAACTGAATCAGTTTACATTAAAACACTAACTGAATCAGTTTACATTAAAACACTAACTGAATCAGTTTACATTAAAACATTAACTGAATCAGTTTACATTAAAACATTAACTGAATCAGTTTACATTAAAACACTAACTGAATCAGTTTACATTAAAACACTAACTGAATCAGTTTACATTAAAACATTAACTGAATCAGTTTACATTAAAACATTAACTGAATCAGTTTACATTAAAACACTAACTGAATCAGTTTGCATTAAACATTACTGAATTAGTTTACATTTAAATATTAAATGAATCAGTTTACATTAAAACATTACTGAATCAGTTTACATTAAAACATTATTGAATCAGTTTACATTAAAACATTACTGAATCAGTTTACATGAAAACATTACTGAATCAGTTTACATTAAAACATTATTGAATCAGTTTACATTAAAACATTACTGAATCCGTTTACATTTAAACATTACTGAATCAGTTTACATTAAAACATGACTGAATCAAGTTACGTTTAAACATGAACTGAATCAGTTTACAATAAAACATTACTGAATCAGTTTACATTTAAACATTACTGAATCAGTTTACATTAAAACATTACTGAATCAGTTTACATTAAAACATTATTGAATCAGTTTACATTAAAACATTACTGAATCAGTTTACATTAAAACATTACTGAATCAATTTACGTTTAAACATGAACTGAATCAGTTTACAATAAAACATTACTGAATCAATTTACGTTTAAACATGAACTGAATCAGTTTACAATAAAACATTACTGAATCAGTTTACATTAAAACATTACTGAATCAATTTACGTTTAAACATGAACTGAAACAGTTTACATTTAAACACTAACTGTTCTTTACTCAGTTATGAGTAGGCCTATCCTCCATAGAGATGACTTGACAACCTGTTGAGTGCATCCTATATGTCTTCATTGTGAAAAGCTGGTTTCCACATGTACATATATATATTTTAAATGTAACGAATTGCACATCAAAACAGCTCATTTAATGAATCTTCAATATGGGCAATTATACCCGTCCCCCGCCCTCAAGCTCGCACTCATCTCATCTCTGTGCGTGTAGTGCGCTGTGCTGGTTACAGGCGGTGAGTTTGAATACTGGTAGGCTACTTTTGTCTCTCTCTGTTATGAACAGAAAAGGGGGCAATTCGAGTGTTTGTTAGTAAGATGGAGATGTCGCCAGCAGAACAAACTTAAATCATGAAAAAAAGTATTGACAGCATAGCTAACTAGCTAGCTAGCTAACCAGTAGATTTACATCATAATTCGCTATGATCAGCTAATAGCCACTCTTTTCCATATTTCACTCATCTGTCTCTAGTTAGTAGCTAAAGTCGTCTCCAGGCTCGAATTGTTTGTTTGACAGCAAGAGAGCTGGCAGATGGACGAGATTAGTTAGTAACCTACTACTAGGAATCACTGGCATTAACTTGCTTACAATAACTGAAGAATGTGCTATAAATAGGCCAATGCTATAGAGACAGTTAGTATATTATGAATTTCGAGTTATGAATATTAATTAAGAAAGTAGATTTTTCATTTTGAGCACCTGCCCCCTCAAAGGTCTGCGTCCACTGCCCTGGTGTGTGTGTGTGTCTGTGTGTGTGTGTGTGTGTGCGTGCGTGTGCGTGTGTGTGTGCGTGTGTGTGTGTGTGTGTGTGCGTGTGTGTGTGTGTGTGTGTGTGTGTGTGTGTGTGTGTGTGTGTGTGTGTGTGTGTGTGTGTGTGTGTGTGTGTGTGTGTGTGTGTGTGTGTGTGTGTGTGTGTGTGTGAGGGGATGAAGTGAGTGATTTAATTTACTTGCCGCGTTCCTTTCTCATTAAATAGTTGTTGCTGGGTGAATAATTTACTTTTCAGCCTATACATTGAAGGATGTTTATAAAAGACTGCACACATCTAGGTGTTTTTTATTTTTCATAAAATAATACCAAACAGAAATGTATTTCACATGGGACACTATCTTAAGGACTTATGTGCGAGTTCTTGTCCTGACATTCTTTGTGAAGGTTCGTAGTGAGAGGGAGATTTAGGCTACTGGCAGTAAATAGAGGAAACGTGCTTTCCTTTCCTCTCCTCTCTATCATTTTACCTGCTATGAGGAGGGGGAGAACGGGAAACGGGCAGCTACCATCCGCGCCGTTTCCGTGGGGTGGAGTACCATTGGTTATGCAATCCTTTTTCCTGAACGGTTTTGCCTACGTTGAACAATACCAATGCTTGCGTTCGGAAATGTTTTACATGCCTTGAACAAATGAGAAAGAGCGCAACAGATATCATCATAGGAAAATATCAACCCTAGGAAAATATATCCCTATTTTGTAACCTGTGAGCCAACCTCCCCCAGCCGCTGTTGCAGCAGCAGAGAGAAACGGAGTATCAGTCTCAGGCTGTCCACGGTTTCCAGGGTGAAATGTTCCCGTAGGAAGCATAAAAAAAACCCGCTAATTAAAATAGTTGAGGAAAACAGATCAACCGAAAAAGAAAGCGACAGTAGCCTAGTAATAATAATAGCCTAAGCATTGAGAACGGAAGAAAAGAGAACAACAAAATCGTTCCGGAAGATAACCCAGACGCGCTCAATAGGCTCTCGCCTAAAGACATAGCGGTAAAGATGATAGTTTGTCTAGAAAAACGCAGAAAAATGGATATGTAGCCTAAGGTTTTTGAAAGCAATTGTTGCGTTTAACAGCCTATAGAGCAATTGAATCAATCAGAACCACCCACGTTTGGACAGCTCCCTTCGTCCCCTCCTTTCTCTCCCTCTCTCTCCCTCTCTCAACCTTTTTTTTTTCCTTCTCCCGGTCGAGCTAAATGCTTTTTGTAGCCTGGCGAAATTGCGTGTTGATACCACTTCCCTATTCGCATTGAGATTTCCGTTATTAGTTAAAACAGATTCAATGTTACACTATTAAAGGTTTCATTCGTTCAGATTTGTCCAATCCTTGTGAAAGTGAGAGAGCGCTGGAATTAATGAAACGATCGCATCTCTTCTTCTTGCAGGAACGATTCTTGGGGAACCTGGTCGAGTAAAGGATGTAAAACCGTACTAACCGATGCATCCCATACAAAATGCTTATGTGATCGTGTATCTACCTTCGCCATTTTGGCACAGCAACCAAGAGAAATAGTAAGTAGTGGGATTTTTGTTCTATTCATTTATGGATTAATGCAGAGGAGGGTGCTAGAATGTGCTTCATTGCTTTGCTTTGGTTGGAATTTCAATCGATGTGTTTGTTTCCCCATAATCAGGGGTCTTTATCTCAGTTAGTGTAGCCTATAGGTGAAGGTGAGTCTCTTTTGATGAATCTCAGTCTGGATGTGCTGTCTAGATGATTTTGATAATGCTCTGCATTGGTGAGCTTGACTGGCTTTGGTGTGTGTGTGTGTGTGTGTGTGTGTGGTTACACAGGCCAGTGCATGTTGTTGACTGACTTTAGCCTACAGGTTGTGTATTGGCTCTGCTCATCAATTCATATTCAAATATTACAAGTATAGATAAAGGAGTTCAATGAGAAGTGTCATGTTATCTTACAAAAGATTAGCGTCACATAATGAACTAGGTCTAATTAGATCTAGTTCTAATGTCATATTCCGTTTTTTTATTTCAAATAATAGCTAGTCTTACGTTCCTGTTTGTTATTCATTTGTGTAACAGTTAACAGTGCCAGTGATTTGCAACATTATGTTATAAGAGGAAAATAAAAAAGGATGAGGGATCGGGCCCTCACGACTGACTGTCACGTGTGAAATCAGATCTGTTGCTCAGCAGTTCCACCATTACTCAAATGTTGTGACTGGAATAGAGAAAAGTGTGATCTGTGGGAATGATAGCATTGTGTTCCTCTCTAGCAGCAGTGCACCAGGTTAATAACTCAGTGCCTTGCCCTGCCCATGTCACAATGACTGGTGGTCTGTGGGAGGGGGCTGGGAAAGAGAAGCTATGGCGGCATCCCAAATGGCACCCTATTCCCTATTTAGTGCACAACTTTTGACCATAGCCCTATGGGCCCTGGTCAAAAGTAGGTAAATAAATAGGGAATAGGGTGTCATTTGGGATACAGCCTATATCAAGTGGAATCCTGGGAAAGGTGTTAATTAAGAGGCAGTAACAGTAGATTAAATAAACATGGATCTTATTTGGTTGGCATTGGTAGATTGTCAGCTTTATTACGTTAGGAGAGGCTCCTACTCATTGCAATCTTATAAATGACTTCTGTATGTAATTCTAAGCACTATTCTATGGAGTGTGTGTGTAATTCTCAGTGGTGGGAAAAGTACCCAATTGCCATACTTGAGTAAAAGATACCTTAATATAGAATTACTCAAGTAAAAGTGAAAGTCACCTAGTCAAATACTACTTGAGGAAAAGTCTAAAAGTATTTGGTTTTAAATATACTTAAGTATCAAAAGTAAAAGTATAAATCATTTCAAATTGCTAATATTAAGGAAACCAGATGGCACAGTTTTCTTGTTTTTTTACATGTACAGATAGCCAGGGGTACAACATGCAGATAGAACTGACAAACAAAGCATTTGTATTTAGTAAGTCTGCCAGATCAGAGGCAGTAGGGATGACCAGGGATGTTCTCTGTTTAGTAAGTCTGCCAGATCAGAGGCAGTAGGGATGACCAGGGATGTTCTCTGTTTAGTGAGTCTACCAGATCAGAGGCAGTAGGGATGACCAGGGATGTTCTCTGTTTAGTGAGTCTGCCAGATCAGAGGCAGTAGGGATGACCAGGGATGTTCTCTGTTTAGTGAGTCCGCCAGATCAGAGGCAGTAGGGATGACCAGGGATGTTCTCTGTTTAGTGAGTCTGCCAGATCAGAGGCAGTAGGGATGACCAGGGATGTTCTCTGTTTAGTAAGTCTGCCAGATCAGAGGCAGTAGGGATGACCAGGGATGTTCTCTGTTTAGTAAGTCTGCCAGATCAGAGGCAGTAGGGATGACCAGGGATGTTCTCTGTTTAGTAAGTCTGCCAGATCAGAGGCAGTAGGGATGACCAGGGATGTTCTCTGTTTAGTAAGTCTGCCAGATCAGAGGCAGTAGGGATGACCAGGGATGTTCTCTGTTTAGTGAGTCTACCAGATCAGAGGCAGTAGGGATGACCAGGGATGTTCTCTGTTTAGTGAGTCTACCAGATCAGAGGCAGTAGGGATGACCAGGGATGTTCTCTGTTTAGTGAGTCTGCCAGATCAGAGGCAGTAGGGATGACCAGGGATGTTCTCTGTTTAGTGAGTCTGCCAGATCAGAGGCAGTAGGGATGACCAGGGATGTTCTCTGTTTAGTGAGTCCTCCAGATCAGAGGCAGTAGGGATGACCAGGGATGTTCTCTGTTTAGTGAGTCCTCCAGATCAGAGGCAGTAGGGATGACCAGGGATGTTCTCTGTTTAGTGAGTCTGCCAGATCAGAGGCAGTAGGGATGACCAGGGATGTTCTCTGTTTAGTAAGTCTGCCAGAACAGAGGCAGTAGGGATGACCAGGGATGTTCTCTGTTTAGTAAGTCTGCCAGAACAGAGGCAGTAGGGATGACCAGGGATGTTCTCTGTTTAGTGAGTCTGCCAGATCAGAGGCAGTAGGGATGACCAGGGATGTTCTCTGTTTAGTAAGTCTGCCAGAACAGAGGCAGTAGGGATGACCAGGGATGTTCTCTGTTTAGTAAGTCTGCCAGATCAGAGGCAGTAGGGATGACCAGGGATGTTCTCTGTTTAGTAAGTCTGCCAGAACAGAGGCAGTAGGGATGACCAGGGATGTTCTCTGTTTAGTAAGTCTGCCAGAACAGAGGCAGTAGGGATGACCAGGGATGTTCTCTGTTTAGTAAGTCTGCCAGATCAGAGGCAGTAGGGATGACCAGGGATGTTCTCTGTTTAGTAAGTCTGCCAGATCAGAGGCAGTAGGGATGACCAGGGATGTTCTCTGTTTAGTAAGTCTGCCAGATCAGAGGCAGTAGGGATGACCAGGGATGTTCTCTGTTTAGTGAGTCCTCCAGATCAGAGGCAGTAGGGATGACCAGGGATGTTCTCTGTTTAGTAAGTCTGCCAGATCAGAGGCAGTAGGGATGACCAGGGATGTTCTCTGTTTAGTAAGTCTGCCAGATCAGAGGCAGTAGGGATGTCCAGGCATGTTCTCTTGATAAGTACGTGGATTGGACCATGCTCCTGTCCTGCTAAGCATTCAAAATGTAACTAGTACCTTTGGGTGTCAGGGAAAATGTATGGAGTAAAAAGTACATTATTTCTTTAGGAATGTAGTGAAGTAAAAGTAAAAGTTGTCAAAATAAATAAATAGTAAAGTACAGATACCCCCCAAAAATGACTTAAATAGTACCTTCAAGTAGTTTTACTGAAGTAATTTACACTAGTGGTAATTCTATGCTCTATTCTGTGGAGTCTCTATGTAATTCTGTCACATAGCCTCTGTCTCTTTTAGACCATCCTCAATGTCAATCAGTGAAAATGGTCTCTTTTCTTAATAGGGACCCTCTTTTTTCTCTCTTGATTCAATATTCATGAATATCTGATTAATACAGGGAAATATGATTACACTGTAGAGTAGAGATGTATGGGGAATGGGTCGTTTATTAGGGATTTTATTTTATTTTCAGACGTAGAGTAGACACTGCAATCACGATCTTGAGATGAATGGTTAGTTAAGAAAGCAACAGATTTTTTAGATGCCATTAATCACCAAACTCAGGATGAAGAAAGACTGCAGTTCTATTCCTGGTTTAAGATTTAATAACATCAACTGATTGGTCTATTTTCCAGTCAGTGGCTGATCATTTTGTAATTTTTTTGGTACTTTTACCCCTTTATCGTGATATCCAATTGGTAGTTAGTCTTGTCCCGTCGCTGCATCTCCCCTACGGACTCATGAGAGGCAAAGGTCGAGAGCCATGCATCCCCCGAAAAAACACAACCCTGCCAAGGCGCACTGCTTCTTGACACACTGCTCGCTTAACCCGGAAGCCAGCCGCACCAATGTGTCGGAGAAAACACTGTCCAGCTGGCGACCAAAGTCATCTTGCAGGCGCCCGGCCTGCCACAAGGAGTCACTAGATCGTGATGGGACAAGGAAATCCCGGCCGGCCAAACCCTCCCCTAACCCGGACGACGCTGGGCCAAACCCTCCCCTAACCCGGACGACGCTGGGCCAATTGTGCGCCGCCTCATGGGTTTCCCGGCCACTGCCGGCAAGTGACACATCCTGGGATCGAAACCCGATGCAATACGGTGCAGTGCCTTAGACCGCTGCACACTCTGGAGGCCCTGTGGCTGATATTTTAACACCCAAAGCAACTATTAAAAGTGTTTTGATTCGTGTGTCTGAAGCTGTAGCACCAACACAAAGCAGGTGTAATATCTACTTCCTTCTGTCTCTGTCTCCTACAGACCATGGAGTACTCAGCGGTCCCCTCTGTGACTTTGATCATTGGTTGTGGTCTGTCCTGTCTCGCCTTGATCCTGTTGCTAGTGGTCTATGCTATTCTATGGAGGTGAGTACAATACAACCAGTGATGTATACACTGTAAAACCATGTTGACATGGTGAATATGAATATATGAATATATATTCATATGAATATATGAATTGATGTAAACTATATATACAAAAGTATGTGGACTCCACCTTCAAATTAGTGGATTCGGCTAGTTCAGCCACACACGTTGCTGACAGGTGTATAAGCATGGCTGTGTGCTAGACTAGATGTCTAGCACACAGCCATGCAATTTTCATAGACACACATTGGCAGTAGAATGGCCTTACTGAAGAGCTCAGTGACTCAAAAAGTGGCACCGTCATAGGATGCTACTTTTCCAAGTCAGTTCGTCAAATTTCTGCCCTGCTAGAGCTGCCCCAGTCAACTGTAAGTGCTGTTATTGTGACGTGGAAATGTCTAGGAGCAACAGCGGCTCAGCCGCAAAGTGGTAGGCCACACAAACTCAAAGAATGGGACTGATGAGTGATGAAGCACGTAGTGCGTAAAATCTGGAGCAGTGGAAATGCTTTCTCTTGAGTGATGAATCAAGCTTCACCATCTGGCAGTCTGATGGACACATCTGGGTTTGGCGGATGCTAGGAGAATGCTTCCTGCCACAATGCATAGTGCCAACTGTAAAGTTTGGTGGAGGAGGAATAATGGTCTGGGGCTGTTTTTCATGGTTCGGGCTCGGTCCCTTAGTTCCAGTGAAGGAAAATCTTAACACTACAGCATAAAATTACATTCTAGATGATTCTATGCTTCCAACTTTGTGGCAACAGTTTGGGGAAGGCCCGTGCACAAAGCGAGGTCCATACAGAAGTGGTTTGTCGAGATCGGTGTGGAAGAACTTGACTGGCCTGCACAGAGCAAAATTCCCAACATCTAGTGGAAAGCCTTCCTATAAGAATGGAGGCTGTTATAGCAGCAAAGCTGGGACCAACTACATATTAATGCCCATGAATTTGGAATAAGATGTTGAACGAGCAGGTGTCCACATACTTCTGGTCATGTAGTATATAGCCTCACTATTTTATTTTATTGTTGCTCTTTTATTTTTTACTTTAGTTTATTTAGTCAATATTTTTCTTAACTCTTATTAAAAAATTGAAGGGCTTGTAAGTAAGCATTTCACCTGTTGTATTCGGCACATGTGACAAATATCATTTGATTTGATTTGATTTGTATGTCTATGCAATATGCTAACTGGCCGTACGGATGGCCATAACAGGGAATGATAATACAGCAATAACCAGCTTTTAATAGTAAACCTGTATGATTCATTAAATATCCTTAATATACAGACATAACAACATACATAACATTGTTTGTGTATTTCTGATTCATATCCGTGTGAGTATCCTACACTATCACATGACTTGGTCCACAAATTGGTGCCAAATATCCCTTTATTTAGGCCTAGTAGTAATGGCCCTAGTAGTAATGTCCTAGTAGTAGTGGCCTAGTAGTAGTGGCCTAGTAGTAGTGGCTTAGTAGTAATGGCCTAGTAGTAGTGGCCTAGTAGTAGTGGCCTAGTAGTAGTGGCCTGGTAGTAATGGCCTGGTAGTAATGGCCTGGTAGTAATGGCCTGGTAGTAGCTGCCTGGTAGTAAGGGCGTAGTAGTAATGGCCTAGTAGTAGTGGCCTGGTAGTAATGGCCTGGTAGTAATGGCCTGGTAGTAGCTACCTAGTAGTAGTGGCCTGGTAGTAATGTCCTGGTAGTAATGGCCTGGTAGTACTGGCTAGTATTAATAATGGAAGAATGTTGATTGGTGATTGTTGTGGTGTTGTGTTGATTGTCATTTTCATTTGTTGATCCAGTACTTCCCGTTATTCCAGATATATACGGTCCTGAAGCGGTCCATCATCTAATCAACTTCTGCCTGGTCAATCATCTCCTCCAACCTCCTCATCCTGGTTGGACAGACACAGACCACACAATGCGGTAAGATTCCATGTTGTACTGCATGCGCTTTAACTGCTTTACTCAAACACACCGACTCACAATGCAGGTTGTGTTTATATGTTGTATTGGAAGAGACATACCTGTACATACAGGCAATTCATGCACTTTAACATGCTTTAATCAACAACAGACACACTGTGGTACATTACATGTCTATTTATCTTGTTGGCAAGTGGAGTGTTGTTGGCAACTTTACTCAACCACAGTAGCTGTTTAACCACTCTACTGATACTCACTGTAGTTAACCACTCTACTGATACTCACTGTTTAACCACTCTACTGATTACTCACTGTTGTTTAACCACTCTACTGATACTCACTGTTGTTTAACCACTCTACTGATACTAACTGTTGTTTAACCACTCTACTGATACTCACTGTTGTTTAACCACTCTTACTGATACTCACTGTTTAACCACACTACTGATACTCACTGTGTTAACCACTCTACTGATACTCACTGTTGTTTAACCACTCTACTGATACTCACTGTTGTTTTAACCACTCTACTGATACTCACTGTTTAACCACCTACTGATACTCACTGTTGTTTAACCACTCTACTGATACAAACTGTTGTTTAACCACTCTACTGATACAAACTGTTGTTTAACCACTCTACTGATACTCACTGTTTAACCACTCTACTGATACTCACTGTTTAACCACTCTACTGATACAAACTGTTGTTTAACCACTCTACTGATACTCACTGTTTAACCACTCTACTGATACTCACTGTTTTAACCACTCTACTGATACTCACTGTTTTAACCACTCTACTGATACTCACTGTAGTTTAAACCACTCTACTGATACTCACTGTAGTTTAACCACTCTACTGATACTCACTGTAGTTTTAACCACTCTACTGATACTCACTGTATGTTTAAACCACTCTGTTGTTTTACTACTCTACTGATACTCACTGTTGTTTAACCACTCTACTGATACTCACTGTAGTTTAACCACTCTACTGATACTCACTGTAGTTTAACCACTCTACTGATACTCACTGTAGTTTAACCACTCTGTTGTTTAACTACTCTACTGATACTCACTGTTGTTTAACCACTCTACTGATACTCACTGTTTAACCACTCTACTGATACTCACTGTTGTTTAACCACTCTACTGATACTCACTGTTTAACCACTCTACTGATACTCACTATTGTTTAACCAGTCTACTGATACTCACTGTTGTTTAACCACTCTACTGATACTCACTGTAGTTTAAACCACTCTACTGATACTCACTGTAGTTTAACACTCTACTGATACTCACTGTAGTTAAGCCACTCTACTGATACTCACTGTAGTTTAACCACTCTACTGATACTCACTGTAGTTTAAACCACTCTACTGATACTCACTGTAGTTTAACCACTCTGTTGTTTAACTACTCTTACTGAATACTCACTGTTTGTTTAACCACTCTACTGATACTCACTGTTTAACCACTCTACTGATACTCACTGTTTAACCACTCTACTGATACTCACTGCTGTTTAACTCACTCTACTGATATTCACTGTTGTTTAACCACTCTACTGATACTCACTGTTTAACCACTCTACTGATACTCACTGCTGTTTAACCACTCTACTGATACTCACTGTTTAACCACTCTACTGATACTCACTGTTTAACCACTCTACTGATACTCACTGTTTAAACCACTCTACTGATACTCACTGTTTTAACCACTCTACTGATACTCACTGTATTAACCACTCTACTGCTACTCACTGTAGTTTAACCACTCTACTGATACTCACTGTTAACCACTCTACTGATACTCACTGTTTAACCACTCTACTGATACTCCACTGTTTAACCACTCTACTGATACTCACTGTTTAACCACTCTACTTGATACTCACTGTTGTTTAACCACTCTACTGATACCACTGTTTTAACCACTCTACTGATACTCACTGTTTAACCACTCTACTGATACTCACTGTTTAACCACTCTACTGATACTCACTGTTTAACCACTCTACTGATACTCACTGTTTAACCACTCTACTGATACTCACTGTTTAACCACTCTACTGATACTCACTGTTTAACCACTCTACTGATACTCACTGCTGTTTAACCACTCTACTGATACTCACTGCTGTTTAACCACTCTACTGATACTCACTGTTTAACCACTCTACTGATACTCACTGTTTAACCACTCTACTGATACTCACTGTAGTTTAACCACTCTACTGATACTCACTGTAGTTTAACCACTCTGTTGTTTAACTACTCTACTGATACTCACTGTTGTTTAACCACTCTACTGATACTCACTGTTTAACCACTCTACTGATACTCACTGTTGTTTAACCACTCTACTGATACTCACTGTTGTTTAACCACTCTACTGATACTCACTGTTTAACCACTCTACTGATACTCACTGTTGTTTAACCAGTCTACTGATACTCACTGTTGTTTAACCACTCTACTGATACTCACTGTAGTTTAACCACTCTACTGATACTCACTGTAGTTTAACCACTCTACTGATACTCACTGTAGTTTAACCACTCTACTGATACTCACTGTAGTTTAACCACTCTACTGATACTCACTGTAGTTTAACCACTCTACTGATACTCACTGTAGTTTAACCACTCTGTTGTTTAACTACTCTACTGATACTCACTGTTGTTTAACCACTCTACTGATACTCACTGTTTAACCACTCTACTGATACTCACTGTTTAACCACTCTACTGATACTCACTGCTGTTTAACCACTCTACTGATATTCACTGTTGTTTAACCACTCTACTGATACTCACTGTTTAACCACTCTACTGATACTCACTGCTGTTTAACCACTCTACTGATACTCACTGTAGTGGAACTCTTGAGTTTGTATGTCAACATTGTGAGGTTATTACTGTTTGCAACAAAGACTTCCAAATGATGTTAATGTTTACATGATTAGGCTCCCGAGCGGCAGAGCGATCTAAGGCCCTGCATCTCAGTGCAAGAGTCCCTGGTTTGAATCCAGGCTGTATAACATCTGGCTATGATTAGGGCGGTGCACAATTGGGCCAGTGACATCCGGGTTTGGCCGGGGTACGCCGTCATTGGGCCAGTGACATCCGGGTTTGGCCGGGGTATGCCGTCATTGGGCCAGTGACATCCGGGTTTGGCCGGGGTACGCCGTCATTGGGCCAGTGACATCCGGGTTTGGCCGGGGTACGCCGTCATTGGGCCAGTGACATCCGGGTTTGGCCGGGGTACGCCGTCATTGTAAATAAGAATTGACAAAAAATGTATTGTCAGTTAAAAGCTTTGACTTAGATTTCTAATCCCAGATAAACAACAGAAATGCACATGCTGACAGCAGACTTATTTACAGGCTGATTGATAGGCTGGTCTGTGTGACAGGGTGACCCACATTAGCCCAGTTGGGTCTAAAACTGTGAATTGCATTTTGTTAGTGCCACATTTGACATTATTGGTGTATATTTCACAAGGCATATCAATGTTTTAGCCACAAGCCTGGTAAACCATAAAACACACTTTCCCATAGGAACCATTATTACTATCAGAGAGAGCAAAGATGATTCTGCTTCCTCAGGTTAATGTTTTCCTCTGAGGGAGGAGTTGATGTTAAAACAACCAATGAGGTAATAACTATAGGCTGATGGACAGATTGTTCCGTTCTCTGTCTGTGTATATCTGGAGCTCAGGTTATCCAGTGCTGTGTTCACAAGCTATTTATAGGGTGTGTTTCTGCACGTCGTCAAAATATGGCCCCTTTACGGATTCAGGGGATATTTTGACAACTGTGAAGCCTGGGTGTTATTCAGTCTAGCTGTCTCTCTGTGTTTTCTAATGAGGAGTACTGTAAATATGTTACCTCAGTGTTTTCTAATGAGGAGTACTGTAAATATGTTACCTACCTCAGTGTTTTCTAATGAGGAGTACTGTAAATATGTTACCTACCTCAGTGTTTTCTAATGAGGAGTACTGTAAATATGTTACCTACCTCTGTGTTTTCTAATGAGGAGTACTGTAAATATGTTACCTACCTCAGTGTTTTCTAATGAGGAGTACTGTAAATATGTTACCTACCTCAGTGTTTTCTAATGAGGAGTACTGTAAATATGTTACCTACCTCAGTGTTTTCTAATGAGGAGTACTGTAAATATGTTACCTACCTCAGTGTTTTCTAATGAGGAGTACTGTAAATATGTTACCTTACCTCTGTGTTTTCTAATGAGGAGTACTGTAAATATGTTACCTTACCTCTGTGTTTTCTAATGAGGAGTACTGTAAATATGTTACCTACCTCTGTGTTTTCTAATGAGGAGTACTGTAAATATGTTACCTACCTCAGTGTTTTCTAATGAGGAGTACTGTAAATATGTTACCTACCTCTGTGTTTTCTAATGAGGAGTACTGTAAATATGTTACCTTACCTCTGTGTTTTCTAATGAGGAGTACTGTAAATATGTTACCTTACCTCTGTGTTTTCTAATGAGGAGTACTGTAAATATGTTACCTACCTCTGTGTTTTCTAATGAGGAGTACTGTAAATATGTTACCTACCTCAGTGTTTTCTAATGAGGAGTACTGTAAATATGTTACCTTACCTCTGTGTTTTCTAATGAGGAGTACTGTAAATATGTTACCTACCTCTGTGTTTTCTAATGAGGAGTACTGTAAATATGTTACCTACCTCTGTGTTTTCTAATGAGTACTGTAAATATGTTACCTACCTCTGTGTTTTCTAAGCAGGAGTACTGTAAATATGTTACCTACCTATATCTGGACCAGATACCTAGCACAGTTGTAGGGGCCCTGAATTAGCTACCTATCAGGACTATCTGCTTAGTATAGTTGTAGGGGCCCTGAGTTAGCTACCTATATCTGGACCAGATGCCTAGCACAGTTGTAGGGGCCCTTAGTTATCTACATATCAGGACTATCTGCCTAGTATAGTTGTAGGGGCCCTGAGTTAGCTACCTATATCTGGACCAGATGCCTACAACAGTTGTAGGGGCCCTGAGTTAGCTACCTATCTGGACCAGATGCCTACAACAGTTGTAGGGGCCCTGAGTTAGCTACCTATCTGGACCAGATGCCTACAACAGTTGTAGGGGCCCTGAGTTAGCTACCTATCTGGACCAGATGTCTACAACAGTTGTAGGGGCCCTGAGTTAGCTACCTATCTGGACCAGATGTCTACAACAGTTGTAGGGGCCCTGAGTTAGCTACCTATCTGGACCAGATGTCTACAACAGTTGTAGGGGCCCTGAGTTAGCTACCTATCTGGACCAGATGTCTACAACAGTTGTAGGGGCCCTGAGTTAGCTACCTATCTGGACCAGATGTCTACAACAGTTGTAGGGGCCCTGAGTTAGCTACCTATCTGGACCAGATGTCTACAACAGTTGTAGGGGCCCTGAGTTAGCTACCTATCTGGACCAGATGTCTACAACAGTTGTAGGGGCCCTGAGTTAGCTACCTATCTGGACCAGATGTCTACAACAGTTGTAGGGGCCCTGAGTTAGCTACCTATCTGGACCAGATGTCTACAACAGTTGTAGGGGCCCTGAGTTAGCTACCTATCTGGACCAGATGTCTACAACAGTTGTAGGGGCCCTGAGTTAGCTACCTATCTGGACCAGATGTCTACAACAGTTGTAGGGGCCCTGAGTTAGCTACCTATCTGGACCAGATGTCTACAACAGTTGTAGGGGCCCTGAGTTAGCTACCTATCTGGACCAGATGTCTACAACAGTTGTAGGGGCCCTGAGTTAGCTACCTATCTGGACCAGATGTCTACAACAGTTGTAGGGGCCCTGAGTTAGCTACCTATCTGGAGATGCCTTGCTTCCAGTACTCATATGGGCATTCAGGAATCTAAAAGAGATTATTCAGTTTTTTGTTTTGTTGGAAGGAGATGGTGGTTGTTTGGAATGAGCCTTTTAGGCCTATGTCTATGTATGTACTCAAGGCTTTATATTGATTGGAGAGGTGTGAGAAATAGGGTTTAGCGATAATGATGATGCTGATGATCACTCCATAATGGAATGGATGATGTCTAGAGATGAGAGCTAGACTACAGTATAGATTGTGAAAAGAGCATCGTGGAACTAAAAATATACTGTGTCTTGTATATGCTGGAAGTACTGTAATAGCCTAAGTGTTGTTGTCCATTAGTCTACCCCAATTAGAGGAGGGGTGGTAGGGTTAGGGGAAAATAATACACTATATATATATATATATATATAAAATAATGTATATATTTATAAAAAAGAGTATTGGAAATGATGCAGACAATTACATTGATAGAAGCCACAGTCAATATGCAGTATTAAAGCTGATCCTAAACAAAATGGCGCCCTATTCCCTTTATAGTAATGCACTAGTTTTTAGTATGTAGACGAGTTGTTGTTTTTAAGTCAGACAGCATGCGTTTCAGCACACCTTTTCACCCTTGCTGCAGTTTCATCCAATATGATGCCTTTTTACCTTGAACCTTTTCATCCGAGATGGTAAACTCAGACTCTGCTTTGTTGGCATGGAGACCATGAAAAGGATCTTGCATCCCAATTAAGGGAGAAGGACCATAAAGAAGATTAAAATGCGTCCCAAATGGCATCCTATTCTCTATATAGTGCACTACTTTAGACCAGAGTCCTTTGAGCACTTGTCAAAGTAGTGCACTATATAGGGAATAGGGTGCCATTTGGGACGCATGTTTTTAATCTTCTTTATGGTCCTTCTCCCTAAATTGGGATGCAAGATCCTTTTCATGGTCTCCACCCTAAATAATGGCCACAGAAAGGACAATCAAATCAATCCCCAATGAAATAGTGATGTTGTTTCTACGGCTATAGATTCAGGAGAATGACGCAGCAATCATTAATGAGGGGCCATAGGATAGCCGTGTGTGTGTGTGTGTGCGTGTATGTGTGTGTGTTTAGCCTTTAAGAGACAGGGATATGTAGGATGCAGCAACAGAGGGTTATTCCACACAAAGACTGTATCCCAAATGACACACTATACCATTCATAGTGCACAAAAGTGATGCACCAAATAGGGAATAGGGTGCCATTTGTGACTCACATAAGGGGACATAATGCAGAGTTCTTTCAAACTCCCTAATGAAGTTATGGAAGCACCCTCCCTGGAAGTACCACTCACATTGATGTATTTGTATTTATTATGGATCCCCATTAGTTCCCGCCAAGGCAGCAGCTACTCTTCCTGGGGTTTATTATGGATCCCTATTAGCTACTTCCAAGGCAGCAGCTATTCTTCCTGGGGTTTATTATGGATCCCTATTAGTTCCTGCCAAGGCAGCAGCTACTCTTCCTGGGGTTTATTATGGATCCCCATTAGTTCCTGCCAGGCAGCGGCTACTCTTCCTGGGGTTTATTATGGATCCCCATTAGTTCCTGCCAAGGCAGCAGCTTCTCTTCCTGGGGTTTATTATGGATCCCCATTAGTTCCTGCCAAGGCAGCAGCTTCTCTTCCTGGGGTTTATTATGGATCCCCATTAGTTCCTGCCAA